>NW_028237264.1:0-30512 GCF_017979445.1 Akebia trifoliata
GGTCCATAACGAAAAATCATTCGAAACGGTATACTCGTTTGTCATTTTTCGAGTCCGAATAGTTAAGTTATGATCGAAACAAGAAATGAAGGAAAATTACAAATATACCCTCAGCCCTCTTATAAAAGAAAACTCACTTTCTTTTATTTCCTTTCACTTCTTCACTCTTCTCCAAAGAACTCAACTCAGCCATTTTCTAGACCTAGGGTTTGAACCCATTCCTATCAAGATCTATCCCAATCAAGTCCGAGTTGAACCTCGACGAAGAAGGCAAAGACGTCGGCGTTGTCGAGCTCTACGTCCTCACCCCATCCAACCTCCATTTCCTCTTCTTTTCTCTTGGTCTCCCACAAGAATCAGCAAGTGGGTTTTTGTATAATCACTTGGAACCTCATCCAAATCATAGGAGAGTCGTTGTTGGTCATTAGGAAGCGGAGAGAACACCTTCAAAGAGGGTTTCACAACCAACCACTCCGTTGGCACCCGAGTTCAACCACTTTCGAAACTTCGAGCCGCCTAACATTGATCCTTAGTGTTGATTCATCACCCTTGGCGTTCACAACCAAGTAAGGGACTTCCAATTCTTATTGGTAGCTTTAGATTTCCGAAATGTGCATTTAGGGTTTTGAAACAAAACTTATTGTTTGCATTTAAATCGTAGAAATTGGTGTTTGATTTCAAATTCATGGTAGAAGTAGGTGTTTTGTTTATGCTTTATCGAATTTTGATAACAAAATCGTGGGTGGGTCGAATGATTCGAAGAATGGAAGAAGAAATCGAAAAAGGGATCGAAAAACCCAAAAATCGCGAGTGAGGTTCAGGCTGTAGGTGGGAAGGGTCGGTGCCACCGGCACCTACCGAAGGCATTCTGTCGGTCCCACCGACAGAATGAAGCTTCTGCCACCGATGAAATCAAGAATCGCCGAAAATTTTATACTGTCGGCAGAACCGTCGGTCCCACCGACATCTACCGATGAGTAAACTGTCGGTTCCACCGACAGCATCTTGTTCCTGCCGCCGACAGCCACCGACAGACACAGTTTTGACCAGAATAGTGTTCTGACTCTTGGCTTGACTTCCTCACACCTTATACACTGTTTGTCACCCTTTATTTCATTAAAAACATTTAATGGCTTGACTTCCATTTACTTTAAGTTCTTTAATGAAATTAAGGTTTTACCCCCCATTTCGGAACAATGGGAATGGTTTTAAGATCCAAATCTCAAAGGATCAAAATCCGAATTTTGGTTTAAAGAACAAAACGTAATTTTTGACGTTTTCGGCAAGTTTTCAAAATGAAATAACTTTCGCGTTTCTTTGAATTGGATTACAAAAACTATATGGTGTCGAATCTCATGATCAAGACTTTCATTTCGAAAAACCCATTTTTAATTTCGAGAACTTTGAAAAATTGAGTTTTTGACACTTAGCCAAATTTTCACCAGCTTTCTCTATTTTTAACAGTCTTGGTCCCGAGCATCGCTGGGACTTTGTTTTTAAATAAACTTTGAGGGTTTTTAATGGAAAGACCAAAAGAATGACTTTGAAATATTGGAAATGAATGGTTGATTTGAAAGGATGAAAAATGAGAATGTTGAGAGAATGGGAAAAGGGAATGAACGGTAAAATGTCAGAATCACACCCGAGGGGTGATGTCTGCATTTTACATTGTATGTTGTGTGTAGGTTGGTGAAAGGATATCCAGGTTATTAATGAAAGGGTTGCATGTTTATTTCCGATTATGTTAGCGCTTGCGCTGAGTACTGTTATTTATTTTAGGCCGATTGGCCACGGTTGCATGGTAGGAACTGGATATTCGTTCTCAACCCTGTTCTGTTAATTTCTCTTTTGTTTTAAAATGAAAAATCATATATGTACGTAGCTATTTTGTGAGCTGTTAAAGGGTTTGTGAATGCCTGAAGGGATAGTGTGTCATATCATCCGGAGGGGTGCACTATCCTGGGATGTACGGTAGGGACCACCAAACTCATACGTGGTATGGGACGCGTATGAGAGTGGAGTCACAACTGGAATCCGGGTCCATTCCTTTCTTATCTTTACCAGTGAACGTGTATTGTAAAGGTGGTCGTATACGAGTGGAGTGTCTTTTGGGAATCACATGCACGCCTGATAGGCATAGACGAAGATGATTAGTCAGTGATCACTAACAATCTAGTAGTAGTCGAACGTTCTGACACATCGAAAAGAGACCCATTGCTTACGGTCACGTCAAACGGCCAGCCTGAGCCGGATAAATGGTTCCACAAGCGTGGTAGACACGACCAGCCACAAAATCAGGAACTACGATGTTATTGGAGAATATCATGTCCTGACTGGGAGCGATCCAGTCGTGAATCCCAACTCTTTAATTCCAATATTCCACCACTTGTATTATGTATCTGTTGTTATATTTTGAATTATAAACTGAAAAACATGTCTATCGTTTTAATGTTGTCAACGGTATTTGCATAGAATGGAAAATGTACAATGAGTATGGATGATTGATGTCATGTGTAATCTTTAAACTGTTTAGTTGCTCATCCCTGGCTATATGTACCAGTTGATCGTATTTTATCTTGTAAAACCTTGCATGTATTAAAAATTTTCAGTATACTTTATTCGATCATGCTTAGGAAGGGTTATTAGTAGGAATTGGCTGTGGACTTGCTGGGTAACTCTCGTTACTCACCCTTTCCTTCCTATTTTTTTTAGTTTCAGCACTTGCAGCTACCGAGGCAGGAGTAGAGTCAGTAATTGAGGAGTATCTGGTCGATCAGATCGACGATCAGAGTTTATTGCCTGGTGAGCACTAGGGCCACATCCCTTAACGTTGTCAGTTTCATCCAGGATGTGTGTAGTTTTTGGATTGAGAGTTTAGGCCTATGTTAGAGTGAGAATGTTTTGGTAAGCCTATATATTGATAAATCTTCCGCACTCTGATCTACTTACATGTTAGATGTAATTAGTCTTCCGCTGTTATTTTCCTGTATCTACATTTTTATATACAGGTTTTGTTATAAATTGGTTTATCAGGTTTGAGTTCCGTGGAACGCTAACATAAATAGAGGAGACCATGCCGAAATTTCGAGGTGCCACCTAGTACCTTGGGATTTGACCTTGGGATTTGTGTTAGCGTTTGGCGGGGCGCCACACTCCCCAGTTGCAATTTTTGCTGCTGACCAGTTTTTCTTAATATCATAAATAATGAGCTGTGATTTCAAAAGTCAATACCACAAATATTATTTTCCTGAAATCAATAATTTCAAATATATAAGGAATATTAGATTTTAACTTTAGACAACTTCAGTTGTTCTCTCTGTTCTATAAATGTCTTTCTATGGATCCCGTTATTCGATCAGCAGGCAGAGTTTTCATTCCGAATTTTTTAAGGACTATGAAAAGGATAATCGTGTAATATTTTCTTAAGGGATTTTTTATTTTTGGGGGTTTTTATATTAGAAAATTTTATTTGTTTTGGTAATCCTTGATTATATAAATAAGAATATCTAGGACTATAAAACTTAAGAGAGAACATAGTGATTGTTCTTATTCTGTTTCGTAGACATAAACACACTGTCAAACCAGGTAAATCCTTGTGTTTTGTGTGATTGTGTTTTTTTTTTATTACGATTATTTCACACACTCTCTCTCTTTTGTATCAATTTGATTCAATATTAGCCCTTCAAACTATTACAATTAGGGTGTGTATGATTGCTTATGGAGTAAGTAAAATGTTTTCAAAATTGATTTTTTTCTTATAAAATATATATTTTGAAAATGCTATTTTCAAGTGCATAATTGTGCATTTATATTCTACTTTATTTATGTTTTAAACTCCCCTCAACATATGGATAATATTTGAGATATCCCCTTAAAATTTTAAACTGATAACATCCCCTTTGACCTTGGTCCTTATTAATAGAATAATAAATAAATACCCTCATCTTCAACATTTATATAAATAAAAAAATTTGATTTTTTCTTCACAAAATTTGCCTTCTTCAATCTCTATTTTACCCTACTCATCACTTCAACCTTCAAATGCCCCCAACTCTATCTACTCCTAAGAATCAGATTCATTCTCAAGTGACAAACCCGAATTCGAATTGAGTGAACCCACGAATCAGATAACTTAGATCCAAACGCATCTTCTTCTTTTCTCTCTCTCTCTCTCTCTCTAGATCAATCAAGAATCAAGACTTTGATTAATGGTAACTCTACACTTCAATTTTTAGAGAATTAAAATCATTACCAATAGAAATAGGGGAGCCGGTCCACTTTTATAAATGAGAGAAGAGGACCTATAACCGTTATTCAATTAATTAAGTTTTCTAACCATTATTCAATTAATTAAGTTTTAACAATTAAAATCAAAGGTTGCCTATTACAATTGAAGTTCCCCTTTAGAATCCTATTGATATTGAGATACTAACATTATTAGCCACTTATCTTTAATTTTGAAATCTAATTTGGTTAAAGAAATCAAAACCATATAGACCTATGAACCACACTAAAATCACGGTCCAACAAACAATACATATTATCAAAGGTACATAGGATTGGATTCATTTTCTTAAAAATCATGTCGCTTTGTCATACACACTATTAATCTCTTTAAATCATTTATTTAAAATTATAATAAAAAAAAATGCCCTTCTTCTATTAGAATTAAAGAAGGGTGAGTGTTGTTGATGCAAATTAGTTAATATTTTTAAAATTACAGAAATATTCACACAAATTATCACGCGGCCAAATTAGGACACCGGATAGTGCGCATATATCAATTTAGACTTCGCGAGATCAAAATCAACAAAGTCGTAACCAGTTTGGAATCGAAAAATCAAAATTTCGAAAATTGATCAGCTCAGGCTTGGTGAATTTATTGGTTCCACAATATGTGATTAATTTTAAATCTAAAACGCTTCATGATGATCACAAATTAATTGACAACCTATATTATAAAACTTGCACCAACTTGAGTCGTAGTTTATACCAATGAGGTTCTAGCATCATTAGCGTTCACAAGT
This sequence comes from Akebia trifoliata, assembly GCF_017979445.1. Classification (NCBI taxonomy): domain Eukaryota; kingdom Viridiplantae; phylum Streptophyta; class Magnoliopsida; order Ranunculales; family Lardizabalaceae; genus Akebia; species Akebia trifoliata. The sequence continues at coordinate 5,028 of NW_028237264.1, forward strand.
AGAGATCTAATCTAGAAGGTGATCATTGGCAGGTCCCGAACTTACCATCCTAAACGATGTTTTTCAAGATTCAAGTTCTTCATGAAGGTTTTACATTTTATCAAATAACTTCAAGACCCGATTTGAATCACTCAATTCTAATATTGGAAAAAGTTTTTTTTTTTCTTTGCTTCAGCCAACATATATGCCTCAACCCTTAATGAATCCACTAAGTTCATTGATGTCTATAAGGTTTTCTTTTATTGGAATATAAGTAATAGAGGTGACAAACAACACTCACTTTTTTAAGCTGCAGCATCGGCCGAAGAAGACACTTTCTTGAGGACATAAACAACATCTCCAATAATACCTCTTTGGGAGGTCTATGCATTTAATTCTATCTATAAATGAAATAAAGAGTAACAGGAAGGAAGTTGGGATCCTTCACTCAATATCATGAAAGTAGAATCCATCATTAATCCATTTTTAAATGTGGTGTTCTTTAGCTTTGAGTGGAGGAACAATAAGTTTAAATATCTCTATTTATGTGTATTTACGTCCTCATAGGTTTCATATTCAGCATTCTCTCCAAAAGATCATGATGAATAATTCTGAGTTCGTAAATGCAAATAATTATTGCCTTAATGAGTACAGTACAACTCAACCTGTGATTGTTATTTATCCCAAGGGTGTTCTAATGATTATTCTGGCAGTGTTATTTGTTTGGTGGTTCGGTCACTGCAGAGAGAGGCATCACATCAACAGTATAAACGTGGAACAAAATCCAGAGGTATGTATAATATCTTAATGTATTTCCCTTGAGATTATTTTTTAAACATTGATCGGAAGCATGATTTTAGAATTCATTTGAGATGGAAATCACGAGCAAGTCATTTTGATCTGAGAGGCAATCATGCAAGATAGTTAATGTGAATTTATCCATCACATTCACATTCACTCATTTGGTTAGATATTTGTCATCAAGTTGAATTCATAAACAAATCAGTCGGGTCATGATTCACTTTGGTTGGATCCATTTTATTTATAAAAAAAATTAAAATTTGGCAGACTCACCAAAACATACCTTGAAAATTGTGAAAACTCCATTTCAGTGCATTATTTTAATTCCAAAAAGAGTAATTATACCATTTTCGAAATTATAACATTTAATCATAAACTAAAATTAAAGCAGAAAACATATTTACTGTTACATAAAATATTTTATTTCCGTAAATTGTAGATTTATCGATTTTGGAATGAAAATGAGTAGTGTGCTGAAATGTGAATATTTGTAGCAAAATTAATATTTAAAAATATTTATTAATATAATAACTATTAAAATTTTAATTTTTAAATAATTTTTTAAAAGAAAATCACGTGCATATCTTCATTTTTCTTATTTTTACAACATTAATATTTTAGTTTTTTAAATATAATAAATTTTAAAATTTAATATTTAATTAGAATTATAAAGGAAAATCCGTTTATATCTTTGATTTTCTTATTTTTAGCAACATTAATATTAAAAAATATTGTTTAATTTAATAATGATCAAAATTTAAAATTTAATTAATTTTTTAAAGGAAAATCATGTCCATATCTTCAATTACGTTATTTTTAACAACACTAATATTTAAAAATATTTATTAATATAATAATTATTAAATTTTAATTTTTAATTAACTTTTTAAAAGAAAATCAGCTTCACATCATAAGTTTTCATACTTTTAGGAACATTAATATTTAAAAATATTTGATAATATAAAAATTATTAAAATTTAGTATTTAATTAATTTTTTAAAGGAAAATCACGTCTATATTTTCAATTTTTTTATTTTTATTTTTAGCAACATTAAAATTTAAAAATAAATGTTAATAATTTAATTTTTAATTATTTTTTTATAAATATAAAATGTAAAAAAGGTGTAAATATAATAATTATTAAAAATATATTTTTTAATTAATTATTTAAAAAGAAATAGTAAAAATTATTCTTTAATATAATAATTTTAGAAAAATATTTTTAATTTAAATTTAAAATTAATTGTGACTATAAATTATATTTTAACAAATATTTAAAAATATTTGTTAATAATTTAATTTTTAATTATTATTTTTTAAATAGAAAACGTAAAAAAGTTTCAATATAATAATTGGTAAAAATATAATTTATAATTAATTATTTAAAAAGAAATAGTAAGAAAATTACTTATAGTGTTTTAAAATAAAACGTAATTAAAATTTTAATTAATTATTTGTTACTATAATTATTGTTAAAAATTTGTAAATATAATAATTAATTTTTTAGTTAATTATTTGAAGAGACATGTCTTCTAGTGAGTATTATTTATAAATAAATTTATAAATAGAAAACATAAAAAAAAGTGTAAATATAATAATTAATTTTTCAATTAATTATTTGACGAGATTGAGCATCAAAAAAAGATTTTTTTTATATAATAATTGTTAAAAAAATATTTTTTTATTAATATTTTTAAAATAAAATGTAAGAAAATTAATAATAATAATAATAATAATAATAATAATAATAAATATTTAAATAATTATTTAAAATTAATATTTTTAAAAGAAAGCGTAAGAAGGTAGAAGATTTAAAAGAGACATGTCTCTTTGAAGTAGTAATAAAAAATATTTTTTAAATAATAATTACTAAAATATTATTTTTAAATTAATTATTTGAAAAGAAAACGTAAGAAAAATGGATTTACGTTATTTAGTTTGCAAGAGACATGTCTCTTTGAAGTACTAATAAGAAAATATTTTTTTATTTTTTTAAATAATAGTTATTAAAATATGAGTAATTTTTAATTTTTTTAATATCAGAAAACATTAAATAAAATCCTAGTTGGAGTTAAAGTCTTACTTGGCATTGATTTGGTGGAATAGAATGTTAATTTCTATTATTACTTTTTTTTAAAATTTAATTTTTAATTGATTTTTTTAAATATTGATTTATTTTTAATTAATTTTTTAAAATAAAACATAATTAATTATTTGAAAAGACATGTCTTAAAGTGAGTAAAATAGAAAACGTTAAAAAAGTGCAAATATAATAATTAATTTATTATTATAGTCATCCCGTGGTCCCCAATGTGTGCACATGCTCATTCATCTAATAGAATCATATTATAGTTGGGACTTAATTATGTTGACTTTGATGACAGTTGATTCATGATTGTTTTTTTTTTTTCGAGAGCTACTATTGGTACACCAATTTCTTTATGAATTACCAAAGAATTGCATACTGTTGGAGTGGTAATAGCAACTCTTTTTTTTTTTTTTTTTTTAAATTTATTTTAATGGTTAGATATTTGTCATCAAGTTGAATTCATAAACAAATCAGTCGGGCCATGATTCACTTTGGTTGGATCCATTTTATTTATAAAAAAAATTAAAATTTGGCAGACTCACCAAAACATACCTTAAAAATTGTGAAAACTCCATTTCAGTGCATTAATTAAATTCCAAAAAGAGTAATTATACCATTTTCGAAATTATAACATTTAATTATAAACTAAAATTAAAGCAGAAAACATATTTACTGTTACATAAAATATTTTATTTCCATAAATTGTAGATTTATCGATTTTGGAATTAAAATGAATAGTGTGCTGAAATGTGAATATTTGTAGCAAAATTAATATTTAAAAATATTTATTAATATAATAACTATTAAAATTTTAATTTTTAAATAATTTTTTAAAAGAAAATCATGTGCATATCTACATTTTTTTTTATTTTTACAACATTAATATTTTAGTTTTTTTTAATATAATAAATTTTAAATTTTAATATTTAATTAAAATTATAAAGGAAAATCCGTTCATATCTTTGATTTTCTTATTTTTTGCAACATTAATATTAAAAAATATTTTTAATTTAATAATTATTAAAATTTAATATTTAATTAATTTTTTAAAGAAAAATCATGTCTCCATATCTTCAATTACGTTATTTTTAGCAACACTAATATTTAAAAATATTTATTAATATAATAATTATTAAATTTTAATTTTTAATTAACTTTAAAAAAAATCACCTTCACATCATAAGTTTTCATACTTTTAGGAATATTAATATTTAAAAATATTTGTTAATATAATAATTATTAAAATTTATTAATTAATTTTTTAAAGGAAAATCACATCTATATTTTTAATTTTTTTTATTTTTAGCAACATTAAAATTTAAAAATATTTGTTAATAATTTAATTTTTAATTATTTTTTTATAAATATAAAACGTAAAAAAGGTGTAAATATAATAATTATTAAAAATATATTTTTTAATTAATTATTTAAAAAGAAATAGTAAGAAATTATTCTTTAATATAATAATTTTAGAAAAATATTTTTAATTTAAATTTAAAATTAATTGTGACTATAAATTATATTTTAACAAATATTTGTTAATATTTAATTGTTAATAATTTAATTTTTAATTATTTTTTTAAATAGAAAACGTAAGAAAGTGTCAATAAAATAATTGTTAAAAATATAATTTATAATTAATTATTAAAAATAAATAGTAAGAAAATTACTTATACTGTTTTAAAATATAACGTAATTAATTTTTAATTAATTATTTGTTACTATAATAATTGTTAAAAATGTGTAAATATAATAATTAATTTTTAATTAAGTATTTGAAGAGACATATCTTAAAGTGAGTATTATTTATAAATAGTAAACATAAAAAAAAGTGTAAAGATAATAATTAATTTTTCAATTAATTATTTGAAGAGATTGAGCATCAAAAAAGATTTTTTTTATATAATAATTATTAGAAAAATATTTTTTAATTAATAATAATAATAAATAAATAAATAAATAAATAATTATTTAAAATTAATATTTTTAAAAGAAAACGTAAGAAGGTAGAAGATTTAAAAGAGACATGTCTTTTTGAAATACTAATAAAAAATATTTTTTAAATAATAATTACTAAAATATTATTTTTAAATTAATTATTTGGAAAGAAAACGTAGGAAAAATAGATTTACGTTATTTAGTTTGCAAGAGACATGTCTATTTGAAATACTAATAAAAAAATATTTTTTTATTTTTTAAAATAATAATTATTAAAATATGTGTAATTTTTAGTTTTTTTAATATCAGAAAAACATGAGATAAAATCCTAGTTGGCGTTAAAGTCCTACTTGGCGTTGACTTGGTGGAATAGAATGTTAGTTTCTATTATTACCTTTTTTTTAAATTTAATTTTTAATTGATTTTTTTAAATATTGATTTATTTTTAATTAATTTTTTAAAAATAAAACGTAATTAATTTTTAATTAATTATTTGAAGAGACGTGTCTTAAAGTGAGTAAAATAGAAAACGTTAAAAAGGTGCAAATATAATAATTAATTTATTAATTAATTATTTGAAGAGACGTGTCTGTGAGCATCAAAAAAGATTTTTTAATATAATAACTATTAGAAAAATATTTTTTAATTAATTTTTTAAAGATAAAACGTAAGATACGAATGTGAATCCACTAATATGCCTCAACCCTTATTAAATCCACTAAGTTCATTGATGTCTATAAGGTTTTCTTTTATTGGAATATAAGTAATAGAGGTGACAAACAACACTCACTTTTTTAAGCTGCAGCATCGGCCGAAGAAGACACCTTCTTGAGGACATAAACAACATCTCCAATAATACCTCTTTGGGAGGTCTATGCATTTAATTTTATCTATAAATGAAATAAAGAACAAGAAGAAGGAAGTTGGGATCCTTCACTCAATATCATGAAAGTGGAATCCACCATTTATCCATTTTTAAATGTGGTGTTCTTTAGGTTTGAGTAGAGGAACAATAACTTTAATTATCTCTATTTATATGTATTTACTTCCTCACAGGTTTCATTTCAACATTCTCTCCGAAAGATCATGAAAATAATTCTAAGTTCGTGAATGCAACTAATCCTCGCCTTAATGAGTATAGTACAACTCAGCCTGCGATTGTTATTTATCCCAAGGGTCTTCTAATGATTATCCTGGCCGCTGTAGAGAGAGGCATCACATCAACAGTATAAACGTGGAACAAAATCCAGAGGTATGTATAATATCTTAATGTATTTCCCTTGAGATTATTTTTTAAACATTGATCGGAAGCATGATTTTAGAATTCATTTGAGATGGAGATCATCAGCAAGTCATTTTGATCTGGGAGGCAACTAGGCAAGATGGTTAATGTGAATTTATCCATCACATTCACTCAGTTGAGATCTAAGATAAAAAAATTTAATATTTTGAACATATTAGTTGAATTAATGAAAATTTAGTCAATTCAATTGGATTTTCAATTTTTTTATATAGATAATTATTTATTTTAGTAATTTATATGTTTGCTATCTATATAAAATAAGATTTTTGACTGAACTTATACTAGTCCACCTTATAAGAAGTAATTTTAAACATTAAAGTATATTAATAACTAATTTTATTGGTATCATACAGGAGGTCGAGGCTGGAAATGTAGTCAAGGGATAAGATGACCAATAGAGCTCAATTCCGCCAGGTTTTTAGTCAAGGGAACCCAACCCATATAATAAGAAAATATATAAGGAAATAACTTGACAGAAGATGTACAAGGTATTATAGTCATCCCGTGGTCCCCAATGTGTGCACATGCTCATTCATCTAGAATCATATTATAGTTGAGACTTAATTATGTTGACTTGATGACAGTTGATTCATGATTTTTTTTTTTTTGAGAGCTACTATTGGTACACCAATTTCTTTATGAATTACCAAAGAATTGCATACTGTTGGAGTGGCGTTAGTAAAAGTTGGTGTGGCAATAACAACTCTCTTTCTTTTTAATTTATTTTAATGGTTACATATTTGTCATCAAGCTGTATTTATAAACAATTCAGTCAGGTCATGATTCACTTTGGCTGGATCCATTTTATTTATAAAAAAAAATTAAAAATTGGCAGACTCACCAAAACATACCTTGAAAATTGTAAAAACTCCATTTCAGTGCATTATTTTAATTCCAAAAAGAGTAATTATACAATTTTCGAAATTATAACATTTAATCATAAATTAAAATTAAAGCAGAAAACATATTTACTGTTACATAAAATATTTTATTTCCGTAAATTGTAGATTTATCGATTTTGGAATTAAAATGAATAGTGTGATGAAATGTGAATTTCACAATTTGTTTTTTTAAATGGTTGGGAATTTCCTCTTAAAAAGTTGTATATTTATTTATTTATACGTTTTTCCCCTCTTAAATCATCTTCGTTTTTATAAAAAATAGTCAAACTAATTTTATTATTAAATCCCGTCGAACTTGGCTGATCCATCTAGTTTTTAAAAGAGCAAATTCCCAAAAACAAGCACAATTTTTGTTAAAATTCACATTTCAGTGCCTTGTTCATTTTAATTCTCAAAACATATATGAATGCTAGGTAGCGAGCTCGTAGGAATTTATTCCAATATTGAAGTGACGGTCTCGTTAATAAAAATTAAAACATGATGTAGTAACATCACATGTATTTATTTAAAAGTGACAATCTCGTTGATAAAAAATTAAAACATGAAATAGCGATATTGTGACTTAATAAATAGGTATTTTATTACCCTTTTAAAAACACTACTCTACCACATGAACTAAAGAAGATTGATTAACAAAAATAAATAAAATTTCTTACCAAATTTAGAAATAAGGCCACGTCGGATCATATCGGGGATCGCAGTGATCAAGTTGTAGGTAGGGAACGCATGGCAGGCCAAAACCCCGCGACAGAGACACCGCAATGGTTTGCAACTTGAATAGCCCAAGAGGCTAACAAATCAACAACCACACAAAAAATACGAACATGTGCATCATCAAGACTTGTTATGAATTTCTCTAGATGAAGGGATATGATGTTATTCTCCATAATATAATTGATGGTGAAGAAGTCGGGAGTCTCATTTATGTCGAAAGGGTCTGGGATTGACACGAAGGAAATCTCGTGGTGGTCGTTAATATTGGCTTGGATTCGACGATGAATGAAATGGGGGATGACCATCACTGGCTCCAAACCATGAAGATCCTTTAGAGCTAAAGCTATTGGAGCATTGGAGTCACATGTCCCTGTGCTGGATGAGGAACCAAAATAACCACCCTTTTAGATGACATATCTAATGATTTAGTTTTACTTGAATAACTGACAAATCTACCACCCAAAACACAAAAATATCTCTTTGTATGTATAGGAGAGAGAGAGAGAGAGAGAGAGACTTGAATAACTGACAAATCTACAACCCAAACCACAAAATCTGTGTATATATAGGAGAGAGAGAGAGAGAGAGGATGGAACTTTGCACGTGCTTCAAATGCATACTAATAATAAGTGTCCGAGTTAGGCTTGTGGGCACTAAAAGCTTTGGTGTTATATGAAAATGATCCAAAAAGATGCTTTTGATTAGTCAATAAAAGAGAGCTACTTTTGGCACACCAATTTTACTTATTACTCCAATTTTTTAAATTATTTATCACACCCCAAATAATGATTAAAACACATTTTTGAACATTTTTGAACGTTTAAAATTTTTTGGCACAAATTATAATCTCAACATTACAAAATCTTATAACATTTGTTCAAATAATTTTAGTAGTTGTTTACAATTATGATTAGGTTCTTATAAAATCTTAAACCCAAAAAATAGAAATCTATAAGGAAAAGAATGAGAGAACTATTTTTTCTATTGGCACCTCAACTTTTACTTATTCTCAATCAATCATTTATTTATTTTATTGGGTGAATATTTATTTTGTACGTAGAATATGATGAACTTTCAAGTTTGGTGTATTGTTTATTTTAATTTCCAAAACATGTTTTTCTAGTGAATTCCTCACTTCTATAATCAAAGAATTCATTGATAAAATATCAGAGATCTCACTAGTAATTTATCAACGAATTCGTTGATTATAAAAGTGACAAATTCACTGGAAAGACATATTTTAAGAATTAAAATGAACAATGTCTTGGTAGGAGAATTTTTCATAAGTTGCTTATGTTTTGAGAAATATTGCTTCTTAATTTTTAATTCGGGTGTAATAAGTAAAAGTTGGAATGCGAATACCAACTCTCTAAAAACAAGCGTGATTTTTTCCGAAAGCGTTTTTGGCCTTCTTAGACCTCAAATCACCCCATGTTAGAAGAGTGAGATAGAAACAATTTTGTCCAAGACTTTTTTAGTTAATGTCAAAATTACTCCTTACAAAAAATCGAAAAACCCTTTAAAATTCTGCTCTTTGGTTCTTTTTATTTCAAGCCATTAAAGTTAAAAAGAAAAAAAAAAACTTGAATTTTTTATGCCATTATGTTTTGATTCCAGTTTAAAGGTATTTCATCAATATTTTGTAGAGACAACTTAGAGTGAAAAAAATATTTTATAGAGACAACTAAGTATGAGTTTTTTTCGTGGGGGCAATAGTAGTAGAATTTTTTTATCAAAACTTTAAAAATGCATTGGGATGCGTGCTACATAGAAAATGATTTGATTAAGAGTCCTAGGTGTTATACACTCCAACCAAAACATGCCACATAAACACCGTATCTATTTTATAAGAAACGAGACGCAATTATGAATTCTGATTCGTATGAAGTCGTAGTCAGAGTGGTTTCCTATCCCTCTAACAACAAGCGGTACCCACAATTCTACTTGACAAGTTTTTATTGGAGTTTAAACAAATCAAGCTAAGTGCCAAATTAAAAGACACTCAACTTAACTACTCCAATGATATTTTTCCGGAAAATGCTGGAATGACACAAAGGTGACAAAAATGATGTGGTGGCGTTCACATTACCGTAGATGCTTATCCTTATCTCAAAGAAAATAATGTGCGCGACACCTCATCATTTCACCACCTTTGTGTCTCTTTTTGTGTCACCCCAGCACGACTCTTTCTTTCCACATGTTTATCGTAAGAGCCTATACTAACCTCACCGACAATATTTTCGATAGTGAAGTAAGCTTTGGAGGTGTATTTAATACATCATAACATGTGCCCTAAGGGCACATATTAACATGAATTTAAAACACCTTGAAAACAAGCATTTGAGGGTGTTTTTTTAAAAGGCATTTTGGGTAGTAAGGTGTATTTAATACATCTTAAAGTGTGCCCATTAGGCACATGTTAACAATACCTACTTTAAGAGAGCTGCTATTGACACCCCAACTTTTATTTGTTATACTCCAATTCTTTAAATTATTTATCATACCCCAATTAAAGATTAAAAAATACCATTCAAACATTACAAAGGTTTGGCTCAAATTATTATCTTAACATTACAAAATATTCACACTCGTTCAAACAATTTCAATAGTTGCTTACAAGTATGATTAGACTCACTTAAACATCTTAAACCCAAAAAATAGAAATTAAAATTTAAAAAATAGAGCTTCTATTACCACCCCAACTTTTACTTAATCTCAACCATGTACTTATTTTCTTGGATGAATTATCATTTCATGTGCTAAATATGACGAAATTCCGAGTCTAGTACATTGTTCATATTAATTCCGAAAACACGCATGAATCAATTTTCAGCAAATTCGTTGGTAGGTATTTTTAATTTAAAGTGACGAACTCGCTTAGAAATTACCAGCCATTAAGAAATAAGGATATTTTGTCTTAAAATTTACCTACGAATTCGTCACTTTAAAATCTAGGACATTTTGATTAAATTTACCAACGAATCATCAATTTAAAACCAACGAATTCGTCACTTTAAATTAAAAATACCTACCAACAAGATAGCTGAAAAATGATTCATGCATGTTTTCAAAATTAATATGAACAATGTACCAAAACCAAAATATGAAAATAAGTTGTGCACGTTTTGGGGAAAAAACCCAATTTTCTTTATTTTGAATTGGAGTGTATTAGGTAACAATTGTGGTGCCAATAGCAGCTCTTTCCTTACTTTAAATGGTTATGTGTCAGCTTGCTTACATCCTTATTTATTAATAATAAATCCTCTCACATACATGTGGAGTCGAAGTCAGTCTCCTCTCATTTTTTAATACACAAAACGCACATGTTTTGTCTAAGCAGCCTAATTACTAAGGAGGACCCTCCCCGCTTGCAATTTTTGCTGCCGACCATTTATTTCTTAATATAATAAATAATGAGCTGTGGTTTCAAAAGTCAATACCACAAATATTATTTTCCTGAAAACAAAAATTTCAAATATATAAGAAATATTAGATTTTAACTTTAGACAACTTCAGTCGTTCTCTCTGTTCTATAAATGTCTTTGTATGGGTCTGTTGTTCGGTCAGCAGGCAGAGTCTCCAATCCGAATTTTTTAAGGACTATGAAAAGGATAATTGTGTAATATTTTTTTAAGGGATTTTTTATTTTCGGGATTTATATTTTAAGAAGTTTTATTTGTTTTGATAATTCTCGATTATATAAATAGAAATATCTAGGACTGTAAAACTTAAGAGAGAAAATAGTAATTGTTCTTGTTATGTTTCATGGACGTAGGCACACTGTCGAACCAGGTAAATCCTTGTGTTTTGTACGATTGTGTTATTTTTGTTATTGCGATTTTTCACACACACTCTCTCTCTTTTGTATCAATTTGATTCAATACTAACCCTTCAAACTATTACAATTAGGGTGTGTATGATTGTTTATGGAGTAAGTAAAATGTTTTCAAAATTGATTTTTTTCCTATAAAATATATATTTTGAAAATGCTATTTTCAAGTGCATAATTGTGCATTTATATTCTACTTTACGTATGTTTTAAACTCCCCTCAACATATGGATAATATTTGAGATATTCCCTTAAAATTTTAAACTGATAACATCCCCTTTGACCATGGTCCTTATTAATAGACTAATAAATAAATACCCTCATCTTCAATATTTATATAAATAAAAAACTTGATTTTTTCTTCACAAAACTTTTCAATCTCTATTTTACCCTACTCATCACTTCAACCTTCAAATGCCCTCAACTCTATTTCTGTAAATTGTAGATTTATCGATTTTGGAACTAAAATGAATAGTGTGCTGAAATGTGAATATTTGTAGAATTATTAATATTTAAAAATATTTATTAATATAAAAACTATTAAAATTTTAATTTTTAAATATTTTTTTAAAAGAAAATCACGTGCATATCTTCATTTTTCTTATTTTTACAACATTAATATTTTAATTTTTTTAATATAATAAATTTTAAATTTTAATATTTAATTAAAATTATAAAGGAAAATCCGTTCATATCTTTGATTTTCTTATTTTTAGCAACATTAATATTAAAAAATATTTTTTAATTTAATAATTATTAAAATTAATATTTAATTAATTTTTTAAAGGAAAATCATGTCCATATCTTCAATTACGTTATTTTTAGCAATACAAATATTTAAAAATATTTATTAATATGATAATTTTTAATTTTTAAATTTTAATTAACTTTTTAAAAGAAAATCACCTTCACATCATAAGCTTTCATACTTTTAGGAACATTAATATTTAAAAATATTTGTTAATATAATAATTATTAAAATATAGTATTTAATTAATTTTTTAAAGGAAAATCACATCTATATTTTCAATTTTTTTTACTTTTAGAAACATTAAAATTTAAAAATATTTTTTAATAATTTAATTTTTTAATTATATTTTTATAAATAGAAAAAAACAAGGGTGCAAATATAATAATTATTAAAAATATAATTTTTAATTAATTATTTAAAAAGAAATAGTAAGAAATTATTATTTAATATAATAATTTTAGAAAAATATTTTTAATTTAAATTTAAAATTAATTGTGACTATAAATTATATTTTAACAAATATTAAAAAATATTTGTTAATATTTAATTGTTAATAATTTAATTTTTAATTATTTTTTAAAATAGAAAACGTAAAAAATTGTCAATATAATAATTGTTAAAAATATAATTTATAATTAATTATTTAAAAAGAAATAGTAGGAAAATTACTTACACTGTTTTAAAATAAAACGGAATTAATTTTTTAATTAATTATTTGTTACAATAATAATTGTGAAAAATGTGTAAATATAATAATTAATTTTTTAATTAATTATTTAAAGAGACATTTCTTAAAATGAGTATTATTTATAAATAAAATTATAAATAGTAAACATAAAAAAAGTGTAAATATGATAATTAATTTTTCAATTAATTATTTGAAGAGATTGAGCATCAGAAAAAGATTTTTTTATATAATAATTGTTAGAAAAATATTTTTTAATTAATATTTTAAAAATAAAATCTAAGAAAATTAATAATAATAATAATAAATAATTAAATAATTATTTAAAATTAATATTTTTAAAAGAAAACGTAAGAAGGTAAAAGATTTAAAAGAGACATGTCTATTTAAAGTAGTAATAAAAGATATTTTTAATAATAATTACTAAAATATTATTTTTAAATTAATTATTTGAAGAGAAAACGTAAGAAAAATGGATTTACGTTATTTGGTTTGCAAAAGACATGTCTCTTTGAAGTACTAATAAAAAAATATTTATTTTCTTTTTCTAAATAATAATTATTAAAATATGAGTAATTTTTAATATCAGAAAAACATGAGATAAAATCGTGATTGGAGTTAAAGTCCTACTTGGCATTTATTTGGTGGAATAAAATGTTAATTTCTATTATTACTTTTTTTTTTTAAATGATTTTAATATTGATTCGTTTTTAATTAATTTTTTAATCCACCATTAATCCATTTTTAAAGTTGTGGTCTTTAGCTTTGAGTGGAGGAACAATAACTTTAATTATCTCTATTTATGTGTTTTCCTTCCTCACAGGTTTCATATTCAGCACTCTCTCTGAAAGATTACGATGAATAATTTTGACTTCTTCAATTCAAAAAAATCCTCGCGATAATGAGTACAGTACAACTCAGCCTGCGATTGTTATTTATCCCAAGGGTCTTCTAATAATTATCCTGGCAGTCTTATTTGTTTGGTGGTTCGGCCGCCGCAGAGAGAGGCATCACATCAACCGTATAAACGTGGATGTGGACCAAAATCCAGAGGTATGTATAATATCGTAATGTATTTCCCTTAAGATTATTTTTTAAACATTGATCGGAAGAATAATTTTAGAATTCTTTTGAAATGGAGATCACGAGCAAGTCATTTTGATCTGGGAGGCAACCAGGCAAGATGGTTAATGTGAATTTATCCATCACATTCACTCATTTGAGATCTAAGATAATAAAATTCAATATTTTGAAAATATTAATTGAATTAATGAAAACTTAGTCGATTTAATTAGGTTTTCAATTTTTTTATATAGTTAATTATTTATTTTAGTAATTTATATGTTTTCTATCTATATAAAATAAGATTTTTGACTAAACCTTTTACTAGTCCACCTTATAAGAAGTAATTTTAAACATTAAAGTACATTAATAACTAATTTTATCGGTATCATACAGGAGGTCGAGGCTGGAAATGCAGTCAAGGGATAAGATGACCAATAGAGCTCGATTCTGCCAGGTTAAGTTTTCAATCTTTTAGAAACATTATTATTTAAAAATATTTGTTGATATAACAATTATTAAAATTTAGTATTTAATTAATTTTTTAAAGGAAAATCACATCTATATTTTCAATTTTTTTTTTATTTTTAGCAACGTTAAAATTTAAAAATATTTGTTAATAATTTAATTTTTAATTATATTTTAAAATAGAAAACGTAAAAAATTGTCAATATAATAATTGTTAAAAAAATAATTTATAATTAATTATTTAAAAAGAAATAGTAGGAAAATTACTTACACTGTTTTAAAATAAAACGTAATTAATTTTTTAATTAATTATTTGTTACAATAATAATTGTGAAAAATGTGTAAATATAATAATTAATTTCTTAATTAATTATTTAAAGAGACATTTCTTGAAATGAGTATTATTTATAAATAAAACTATAAATAGTAGACATAAAAAAAAGTGTAAATATGATAATTAATTATTTGAAGAGATTGAGCATCAGAAAAAGATTTTTTTATATAATAATTGTTAGAAAAATATTTTTTAATTGATATTTTAAAAATAAAATGTACGAAAATTAATAATAATAAAAAATAATTAAATAATTATTTAAAATTAATATTTTTAAAAGAAAACGTAAGATGGTAGAAGATTTAAAAGAGACATGTCTCTTTAAAGTAGTAATAAAAGAGATTTTTAATAATAATTACTAAAATATTATTTTAATTAATTATTTGTTACAATAATAATTGTGAAAAATGTGTAAATATAATAATTAATTTCTTAATTAATTATTTAAAGAGACATTTCTTGAAATGAGTATTATTTATAAATAAAACTATAAATAGTAGACATAAAAAAAAGTGTAAATATGATAATTAATTATTTGAAGAGATTGAGCATCAGAAAAAGATTTTTTTATATAATAATTGTTAGAAAAATATTTTTTAATTGATATTTTAAAAATAAAATGTACGAAAATTAATAATAATAAAAAATAATTAAATAATTATTTAAAATTAATATTTTTAAAAGAAAACGTAAGATGGTAGAAGATTTAAAAGAGACATGTCTCTTTAAAGTAGTAATAAAAGATATTTTTAATAATAATTACTAAAATATTATTTTTAAATTAATTATTTGAAGAGAAAACGTAAGGAAAATGGATTTACGTTATTTGGTTTGCAAGAGACATGTCTCTTTGAAGTACTAATAAAAAAATATTTATTTTCTTTTTCTAAATAATAATTATTAAAATATGAGTAATTTTTAATATCAGAAAAACATGAGATAAAATCCTAATTGGAGTTAAAGTCCTACTTGGCATTGATTTGGTGGAATAGAATGTTAATTTCTATTATTACTTTTTTTTTTAAATGATTTTAATATTGATTTGTTTTTAATTAATTTTTTAATCCACCATTAATCCATTTTTAAAGTTGTGGTCTTTAGCTTTGAGTGGAGGAACAATAACTTTAATTATCTCTATTTATGTGTTTTCCTTCCTCACAGGTTTCATATTCAGCGCTCTCTCTGAAAGATTACGATGAATAATTTTGACTTCTTCAATTCAAAAAAATCCTCGCGATAATGAGTACAGTACAACTCAGCCTGCGATTGTTATTTATCCCAAGGGTCTTCTAATAATTATCCTGGCAGTCTTATTAGTTTGGTGGTTCGGCCGCCGCAGAGAGAGGCATCACATCAACCGTATAAACGTGGATGTGGACCAAAATCCAGAGGTATGTATAATATCGTAATGTATTTCCCTTAAGATTATTTTTTAAACATTGATCGGAAGAATGATTTTAGAATTCTTTTGAAATGGAGATCACGAGCAAGTCATTTTGATCTGGGAGGCAACCAGGCAAGATGGTTAATGTGAATTTATCCATCACATTCACTCATTTGAGATCTAAGATAATAAAATTCAATATTTTGAAAATATTAGTTGAATTAATGAAAACTTAGTCGATTTAATTAGGTTTTCAATTTTTTTATATAGTTAATTATTTATTTTAGTAATTTATATGTTTTCTATCTATATAAAATAAGATTTTTGACTAAACCTTTTACTAGTCCACCTTATAAGAAGTAATTTTAAACATTAAAGTACATTAATAACTAATTTTATCGGTATCATACAGGAGGTCGAGGCTGGAAATGCAGTCAAGGGATAAGATGACCAATAGAACTCGATTATGCCAGGTTAAGTTTTCAATATTTTAGGAACATTATTATTTAAAAATATTTGTTAATACAATTATTAAAATTTAGTATTAATTAATTTTTTAAAGGAAAATCACATCTATATTTTCAATTTTTTGTTTTATTTTTACCAACGTTAAAATTTAAAAATATTTGTTAATAATTTAATTTTTAATTATATTTTAAAATAGAAAACGTAAAAAATTGTCAATATAATAATTGTTAAAAAAATAATTTATAATTAATTATTTAAAAAGAAATAGTAGGAAAATTACTTACACTGTTTTAAAATAAAACGGAATTAATTTTTTAATTAATTATTTGTTACAATAATAATTGTGAAAAATGTGTAAATATAATAATTAATTTCTTAATTAATTATTTAAAGAGACATTTCTTGAAATGAGTATTATTTATAAATAAAACTATAAATAGTAGACATAAAAAAAAGTGTAAATATGATAATTAATTATTTGAAGAGATTGAGCATCAGAAAAAGATTTTTTTATATAATAATTGTTAGAAAAATATTTTTTAATTGATATTTTAAAAATAAAATGTACGAAAATTAATAATAATAAAAAATAATTAAATAATTATTTAAAATTAATATTTTTAAAAGAAAACGTAAGAAGGTAGAAGATTTAAAAGAGACATGTCTCTTTAAAGTAGTAATAAAAGATATTTTTAATAATAATTACTAAAATATTATTTTTAAATTAATTATTTGAAGAGAAAACGTAAGAAAAATGGATTTACGTTATTTGGTTTGCAAGAGACATGTCTCTTTGAAGTACTAATAAAAAAATATTTATTTTCTCTTTAAACTGTTGTTATTTTTTCTAATAAAATAAATTTTGAGTGTCTTCATCATATTTATTCTATCATTATCTATAATATCAATGAATTTTCCAAATTACTTTGGCAATAATTCTCCAAATTTCTGTAAAACATATCAATTTTTTACAAAACTTGTTCATCTGATTCCATCTTTTAACTGAAGATCGACAAGGAGGACATCAAATGGACGGTCTAATAATATTAAAATATGAGTAATTTTTAATATCAGAAAAAAATATGAGATAAAATCCTAATTGGAGTTAAAGTCCTACTTGGCATTGATTTGGTGGAATAGAATGTTAATTTCTATTATTACTTTTTTTTTAAATGATTTTAATATTGATTCGTTTTTAATTAATTTTTTAATCCACCATTAATCCATTTTTAAAGTTGTGGTCTTTAGCTTTGAGTGGAGGAACAATAACTTTAATTATCTCTATTTATGTGTTTTCCTTCCTCACAGGTTTCATATTCAGCACTCTCTCTGAAAGATTACGATGAATAATTTTGACTTCTTCAATTTAAAAAAATCCTCGCGATAATGAGTACAGTACAACTCAGCCTGCGATTGTTATTTATCCCAAGGGTCTTCTAATAATTATCCTGGCAGTCTTATTTGTTTGGTGGTTCGGCCGTCGCAGAGAGAGGCATCACATCAACCGTATAAACTTGGATGTGGACCAAAATCCAGAGGTATGTATAATATCGTAATGTATTTCCCTTAAGATTATTTTTTAAACATTGATCGGAAGAATGATTTTAGAATTCTTTTGAAATGGAGATCACGAGCAAGTCATTTTGATCTGGGAGGCAACCAGGCAAGATGGTTAATGTGAATTTATCCATCACATTCACTCATTTGAGATCTAAGATAATAAAATTCAATATTTTGAAAATATTAGTTGAATTAATGAAAACTTAGTCGATCTAATTAGGTTTTCAATTTTTTTATATAGTTAATTATTTATTTTAGTAATTTATATGTTTTCTATCTATATAAAATAAGATTTTTGACTAAACCTTTTACTAGTCCACCTTATAAGAAGTAATTTTAAACATTAAAGTACATTAATAACTAATTTTATCGGTATCATACAGGAGGTCGAGGCTGGAAATGCAGTCAAGGGATAAGATGACCAATAGAGCTCGATTCTGCCAGGTTAAGTTTTCAATCTTTTAGGAACATTATTATTTAAAAATATTTGTTAATATAACAATTATTAAAATTTAGTATTTAATTAATTTTTTAAAGGAAAATCACATCTATATTTTCAATTTTTTGTTTTATTTTTACCAACGTTAAAATTTAAAAATATTTGTTAATAATTTAATTTTTAATTATATTTTAATATAGAAAACGTAAAAAATTGTCAATATAATAATTGTTAAAAAAATAATTTATAATTAATTATTTAAAAAGAAATAGTAGGAAAATTACTTATACTGTTTTAAAATAAAACGTAATTAATTTTTTAATTAATTATTTGTTACAATAATAATTGTGAAAAATGTGTAAATATCATAATTAATTTCTTAATTAATTATTTAAAGAGACATTTCTTCAAATGAGTATTATTTATAAATAAAATTATAAATAGTAGACATAAAAAAAAGTGTAAATATGATAATTAATTATTTGAAGAGATTGAGTATCAGAAAAAGATTTTTTTATATAATAATTGTTAGAAAAATATTTTTTAATTGATATTTTAAAAATAAAATGTACGAAAATTAATAATAAAAAATAATTAAATAATTATTTAAAATTAATATTTTTAAAAGAAAACGTAAGAAGGTAGAAGATTTTAAGAGACATGTCTCTTTAAAGTAGTAATAAAAGATATTTTTAATAATAATTACTAAAATATTATTTTTAAATTAATTATTTGAAGAGAAAACGTAAGAAAAATGGATTTACGTTATTTGGTTTGCAAGAGACATGTCTCTTTGAAGTACTAATAAAAAAATATTTATTTTCTCTTTAAACTGTTGTTGTTTTTTCTAATAAAATAATTTTGAGTGTCTTCATCATTTTATTCTATCATTATCTATAATATCAATGAATTTTCCAAATTACTTTGGCATAATTCTCCAAATTTCTCTAAAACATATCAATTTTTTACAAAACTTGTTCATCTGATTCCATCTTTTAACTGAAGATCGACAAGGAGGACATCAAATGGACGGTCTAAAATTATTAAAATATGAGTATTTTTAATATCAGAAAAACATGAGATAAAATCCTAATTGGAGTTAAAGTCCTACTTGGCATTGATTTGGTGGAATAGAATGTTAATTTCTATTATTACTTTTTTTTTAAATGATTTTAATATTGATTCGTTTTTAATTAATTTTTTAATCCACCATTAATCCATTTTTAAAGTTGTGGTCTTTAGCTTTGAGTGGAGGAACAATAACTTTAATTATCTCTATTTATGTGTTTTCCTTCCTCACAGGTTTCATATTCAGCACTCTCTCTGAAAGATTACGATGAATAATTTTGACTTCTTCAAATCAAAAAAATCCTCGCGATAATGAGTACAGTACAACTCAGCCTGCGATTGTTATTTCCCAAGGGTCTTCTAATAATTATCCTGGCAGTCTTATTTGTTTGGTGGTTCGGCCGCCGCAGAGAGAGGCATCACATCAACCGTATAAACTTGGATGTGGACCAAAATCCAGAGGTATGTATAATATCGTAATGTATTTCCCTTAAGATTATTTTAAACATTGATCGGAAAAATAATTTTAGAATTCTTTTGAAATGGAGATCACGAGCAAGTCATTTTGATCTGGGAGGCAACCAGGCAAGATGGTTAATGTGAATTTATCCATCACATTCACTCATTTGAGATCTAAGATAATAAAATTCAATATTTTGAAAATATAATTGAATTAATGAAAACTTAGTCGATTTAATTAGGTTTTCAATTTTTTTATATAGTTAATTATTTATTTTAGTAATTTATATGTTTTCTATCTATATAAAATAAGATTTTTGACTAAACCTTTTACTAGTCCACCTTATAAGAAGTAATTTTAAACATTAAAGTACATTAATAACTAATTTTATCGGTATCATACAGGAGGTCGAGGCTGGAAATGCAGTCAAGGGATAAGATGACCAATAGAGCTCGATTCTGCCAGGTTAAGTTTTCAATCTTTTAGGAACATTATTATTTAAAAATATTTGTTAATATAACAATTATTAAAATTTAGTATTTAATTAATTTTTTAAAGGAAAATCACATCTATATTTTCAATTTTTTTTTATTTTTAGCAACGTTAAAATTTAAAAATATTTGTTAATAATTTAATTTTTAATTATATTTTAAAATAGAAAACGTAAAAAATTGTCAATATAATAATTGTTAAAAAAATAATTTATAATTAATTATTTAAAAAGAAATAGTAGGAAAATTACTTACACTGTTTTAAAATAAAACGGAATTAATTTTTTAATTAATTATTTGTTACAATAATAATTGTGAAAAATGAGTAAATATCATAATTAATTTCTTAATTAATTATTTAAAGAGACATTTATTGAAATAAGTATTATTTATAAATAAAATTATAAATAGTAGACATAAAAAAAAGTGTAAATATGATAATTAATTATTTGAAGAGATTGAGCATCAGAAAAAGATTTTTTTATATAATAATTGTTAGAAAAATATTTTTTAATTGATATTTTAAAAATAAAATGTACGAAAATTAATAATAATAAAAAATAATTAAATAATTATTTAAAATTAATATTTTTAAAAGAAAACGTAAGATGGTAGAAGATTTAAAAGAGACATATCTCTTTAAAGTAGTAATAAAAGATATTTTTAATAATAATTACTAAAATATTATTTTTAAATTAATTATTTGAAGAGAAAACGTAAGGAAAATGGATTTACGTTATTTGGTTTGCAACAGACATGTCTCTTTAAAGTACTAATAAAAAAATATTTATTTTCTTTTTCTAAATAATAATTATTAAAATATGAGTAATTTTTAATATCAGAAAAACATGAGACAAAATCCTAATTGGAGTTAAAGTCCTACTTGACATTGATTTGGTGGAATAGAATGTTAATTTCTATTATTACTTTTTTTTTAAATGATTTTAATATTAATTCGTTTTTAATTAATTTTTTAATCCACCATTAATCCATTTTTAAAGTTGTGGTCTTTAGTTTTGAGTGGAGGAACAATAACTTTAATTATCTCTATTTATGTGTTTTCCTTCCTCACATGTTTCATATTCAGCACTCTCTCTGAAAGATTACGATGAATAATTTTGACTTCTTCAATTCAAAAAAATCCTCGCGATAATGAGTACAGTACAACTCAGCCTGCGATTGTTATTTATCCCAAGGGTCTTCTAATAATTATCCTGGCAGTCTTATTTGTTTGGTGGTTCGGCCGCCGCAGAGAGAGGCATCACATCAACCGTATAAACGTGGATGTGGACCAAAATCCAGAGGTATGTATAATATCGTAATGTATTTCCCTTAAGATTATTTTTTAAACATTGATCGGAAGAATGATTTTAGAATTCTTTTGAAATGGAGATCACGAGCAAGTCATTTTGATCTGGGAGGCAACCAGGCAAGATGGTTAATGTGAATTTATCCATCACATTCACTTATTTGAGATATAAGATAATAAAATTCAATATTTTGAAAATATTAGTTGAATTAATGAAAACTTAGTCGATCTAATTAGGTTTTCAATTTTTTTATATAGTTAATTATTTATTTTAGTAATTTATATGTTTTCTATCTATATAAAATAAGATTTTTGACTAAACCTTTTACTAGTCCACCTTATAAGAAGTAATTTTAAACATTAAAGTACATTAATAACTAATTTTATCGGTATCATACAGGAGGTCGAGGCTGGAAATGCAGTCAAGGGATAAGATGACCAATAGAGCTCGATTCTGCCAGGTTAAGTTTTCAATCTTTTAGAAACATTATTATTTAAAAATATTTGTTGATATAACAATTATTAAAATTTAGTATTTAATTAATTTTTTAAAGGAAAATCACATCTATATTTTCAATTTCTTTTTATTTTTAGCAACGTTAAAATTTAAAAATATTTGTTAATAATTTAATTTTTAATTATATTTTAAAATAGAAAACGTAAAAAATTGTCAATATAATAATTGTTAAAAAAATAATTTATAATTAATTATTTAAAAAGAAATAGTAGGAAAATTACTTACACTGTTTTAAAATAAAACGGAATTAATTTTTTAATTAATTATTTGTTACAATAATAATTGTGAAAAATGTGTAAATATAATAATTAATTTCTTAATTAATTATTTAAAGAGACATTTCTTGAAATGAGTATTATTTATAAATAAACTATAATAGTAGACCATAAAAAAAGTGTAAACATGATAATTATTATTTGAAGAGATTGAGTATCAGAAAAAGATTTTTTTATATAATAATTGTTAGAAAAATATTTTTAATTGATATTTTAAAAATAAAATGTACGAAAATTAATAATAATAAAAATAATTAAAAAATTATTTAAAATTAATATTTTTAAAAGAAACCGTAAGAAGGTAGAAGATTTAAAAGAGACATGTCTCTTTAAAGTAGTAATAAAAGATATTTTTAATAATAATACTAAAATATTATTTTTAAATTAATTATTTGAAAAGAAAACGTAAAAAAATGGATTTACGTTATTTGGTTTGCAAGAGACATGTCTCTTTGAAGTACTAATAAAAAAATATTTATTTTCTCTTTAAACTGTTGTTGTTTTTTCTAATAAAATAAATTTTGAGTGTCTTCATCATATTTATTCTATCATTATCTATAATATCAATGAATTTTCCAAATTACTTTGGCAATAATTCTCCAAATTTCTCTAAAACATATCAATTTTTTACAAAACTTGTTCATCTGATTCCATCTTTTAACTGAAGATGGACAAGGAGGACATCAAATGGACGGTCTAATAATTATTAAAATATGAGTAATTTTTAATATCAGAAAAACATGAGATAAAATCCTAATTGGAGTTAAAGTCCTACTTGGCATTGATTTGGTGGAATAGAATGTTAATTTCTATTATTACTTTTTTTTTAAATGATTTTAATATTGATTCGTTTTTAATTAATTTTTTAATCCACCATTAATCCATTTTTAAAGTTGTGGTCTTTAGCTTTGAGTGGAGGAACAATAACTTTAATTATCTCTATTTATGTGTTTTCCTTCCTCACAGGTTTCATATTCAGCACTCTCTCTGAAAGATTACGATGAATAATTTTGACTTCTTCAATTCAAAAAAATCCTCGCGATAATGAGTACAGTACAACTCAGCCTGCGATTGTTATTTATCCCAAGGGTCTTCTAATAATTATCCTGGCAGTCTTATTTGTTTGGTGGTTCGGCCGCCGCAGAGAGAGGCATCACATCAACCGTATAAACTTGGATGTGGACCAAAATCCAGAGGTATGTATAATATCGTAATGTATTTCCCTTAAGATTATTTTTTAAACATTTATCGGAAAAATAATTTTAGAATTCTTTTGAAATGGAGATCACGAGCAAGTCATTTTGATCTGGAGGCAACCAGGCAAGATGGTTAATGTGAATTTATCCATCACATTCACTCATTTGAGATATAAGATAATAAAATTCAATATTTTGAAAATATTAGTTGAATTAATGAAAACTTAGTCGATTTAATTAGGTTTTCAATTTCTTTATATAGTTAATTATTTATTTTAGTAATTTATATGTTTTCTATCTATATAAAATAAGATTTTTGACTAAACCTTTTACTAGTCCACCTTATAAGAAGTAATTTTAAACATTAAAGTACATTAATAACTAATTTTATCGGTATCATACAGGAGGTCGAGGCTGGAAATGCAGTCAAGGGATAAGATGACCAATAGAGCTCGATTCTGCCAGGTTAAGTTTTCAATCTTTTAAGAACATTATTATTTAAAAATATTTGTTAATATAACAATTATTAAAATTTAGTATTTAATTAATTTTTTAAAGGAAAATCACATCTATATTTTCAATTTCTTTTTATTTTTACCAACGTTAAAATTTAAAAATATTTGTTAATAATTTAATTTTTAATTATATTTTAAAATAGAAAACGTAAAAAATTGTCAATATAATAATTGTTAAAAAAATAATTTATAATTAATTATTTAAAAAGAAATAGTAGGAAAATTACTTACACTGTTTTAAAATAAAACGGAATTAATTTTTTAATTAATTATTTGTTACAATAATATTTGTGAAAAATGTGTAAATATAATAATTCATTTCTTAATTAATTATTTAAAGAGATATTTCTTGAAATGAGTATTATTTATAAGTAAAACTATAAATAGTAGACATAAAAAAAAGTGTAAATATGATAATTAATTATTTGAAGAGATTGAGTATCAGAAAAAGATTTTTTTATATAATAATTGTTAGAAAAATATTTTTTAATTGATATTTTAAAAATAAAATGTACAAAAATTAATAATAATAAAAAATAATTAAATAATTATTTAAAATTAATATTTTTAAAAGAAAACGTAAGAAGGTAGAAGATTTAAAAGAGACATGTCTCTTTAAAGTAGTAATAAAAGATATTTTTAATAATAATTACTAAAATATTATTTTTAAATTAATTATTTGAAGAAAACGTAAGAAAAATGGATTTACGTTATTTGGTTTGCAAGAGACATGTCTCTTTGAAGTACTAATAAAAAAATATTTATTTTCTCTTTAAACTGTTGTTGTTTTTTCTAATAAAATAAATTTTGAGTGTCTTCATCATATTTATTCTATCATTATCTATAATATCAATGAATTTTCCAAATTACTTTGGCAATAATTCTCCAAATTTCTCTAAAACATATCAATTTTTTACAAAACTTGTTCATCTGATTCCATCTTTTAAC
>NW_028237265.1:0-34122 GCF_017979445.1 Akebia trifoliata
TCCATTCATCATTCACTTTCTTGAATTTTCCCAAAGAATTGCATGTGAAACTTACAATCATTCAATCCATAACACCCTCTTAAAAATCCCAAATCACATTGCTTCAAAAGAGAGTTGAACATGGACATGGAGTGTATGTGTGTGTGTGCAAGAGAGATAGAGAAAGTATTTATTGTAAACAAACTAAGAATGTATCTTTGTTCTAGAAGAACCAAATACAACAACTTCCTCTGACGCGATGCATTTTAAACACCAACTAACTTATTTAAACTGCAATATATTCAGGGTGCAGCGTCAACGCACTTTTTTAACACTACAAGAGGATAAAGTTTAAGTCAAAAGCTTGTGAATAGAAACAAGAAACATATAGGTGCAAGTTGAAGGTTTTAAGAGAGCCAGAGGCTGACCAAAAAGAACGTGGATTGAGCTATGAGCAGTCACCATCGCGATAAGGAAAAAATTCAAAAAATACGGTAAAATCAGGATACAATCGGAAAAAATCGAGCTAGGGTTAGGACCAGGTAATTGTTCCTACTAGGTTTTGTTCTTATATTATATAATCAAATACCATGTTAAATTACAATAACAAAAAACCAAACCCCATATTAAATTACAAGTAATTATAGGCTATAAGACAATCAAGGTTTATACTGTTCAAAATACAAAAAGATTACAATCATGAGTGTAAGTTAAGATTCATCAATTACAAAATCAATGACATCTTCATTTGCATCCTCCTTATCAAACACTTTATCGGTGGTCATCTTCTCTTACTAGTTCATCAAGGACATCTTTTTTTTTCGATTTAATCACAAAGTTTGTGATTTCATCGTGATGTTCATGATTTAATCATGAAGTTTCTTAAAGTCAAGAGTTAATGGAAAAGTCACCATCAAATCGTCATTAAATCAGTGAAGGAAATTTTCAGGTTTTAATCTTGACTTTTTCAATAAGTCAAGGATTTTGGTGACTATGGGTATGAGAGCAGATATGAACACATATTACTGGACAGAAGACGTGAATTTAGACAGAATTGAACGGCAGAACAGCAGCCAACCCAAAAATTTTAGATAAGGCTTAGATGATAAAGTAAGGCATCTAATAATATGTGACCCTCCAACTAGGTAGCTGTGGAAATGGAACTAACCAATTTCCCAAGGCAATATAGGACTCTGAAGAATAAAAATGTGATTAATAAAAGACAAAACGCGAACATTCAGTCTTCTGTGCAACAGACACCATCAAACCTGAATGCAGAATGCAAGCCCCAAGATATTGTTTGCAAGCCAATGCTTCTGTTTAGCATACCATGCACAGAAGAAAGTTCCTGGAATTGCTGCAAGAACCTGAGACCTCGTGAACTCAACCTCCACAGCTGTGTAAGAAAGGCACAAAGGTAAAATCATTCTGCATAACACAGGTATAATCAGTGTGTGACTGGATCAAATGGTCATTAAAAGGAACAGAAATAAAGAAAAGAAAGCAATACATAAACAAGTGCACAACCATAGTATAGTGTACTTAAAAGATGAAAATCCACCAACTTCCCCAACAAAGAAAACTACAACAACTCGTAAGCAGACACCACATTTGAAACAGAAAGTCATTTTATTGTACATGCACATGTAAGTCAACAGCATCAAACCATTTATGAAATCAAATTTGTAAGTGTTCGTCATCTAAGAAGCATATGTTGAACAATAAAAACAATAAAAACATACCAATCTGGAGTCCTGTTAAACATACAAGCAAAATTTAGAGAGCAGGAAGACTAAATAGATACTCAGTATCTCGGACATGTTGGTAATACATGGATACAAGGTTCCAAATACCAAATTGTGGACCCTAAGGTCTTGTTTCTTTTCCATCTAAAGCACTGAAGTTTTACTATTGTAAAACAAAAATGTCAAAAAATATTCTCCTGTTGAAATTGAAGTCATACATATTCATACTAATCCTAAAGGAAATGAATTATTTTTAAATAAATTTTAAAGCATCCAAACAAAGGTTACTCGAATCAAATCAGAGATGACTCAATTTCTCTTCAGTTACATACAGCTTTTAATAGGCCATTTGAGGTGCAGATTCAAGCTATTTTTAATACCTAGTAGTATGATCGACATAATCTCCCAAGAATTTAACAACGATTTATTCTTGTTTAAAATCAACAAGAGTTTCCTCGTACCATTCACTGGTTTTAAGTCAGCTACTCTGAAGAGATGAACCATTTCTGTAGAAATCAAATTTGGTGATTACATTGAATGATTGAGTATGACTTGTGCCAGTGAAATGACCACCTGCGTTATTGTCTTAAAAACATTTTGGCAGCCGAATAATGATATTCTTAAAAATGTGAAAAGAAAAACATAATTTCTGGAAAAGAAATCATGTTTATCCCCATTACGAATGACGTGGGAAAATAGTGTGTGTGTGTGTGTGTGTGTGTGCGTGTTTCTGGGTATCAGTGTCAACATAGTGTTTTTCAAATGGAAGCAATCAAAATATCATAAACAAAGCCAGTAATCAAGTAATAAACCATCACCAAGACTATTAAGAAACAATGCAAATATGTCCTAAATAGAAACAGGACAAACATTTACAATGAACATTTGGAATAAAAGAGGAAAATAGAACATACAGCGAAAATAAGGAAGATGCCAAGTAATAAGGTTGTCATTCCAATGTGTTGGAAGAAAACGTCCAATTGCAGGTAACAATGTTGCACTGTCCAGAAAAAGGGAAAAAAAAAAAACAGATGGTGTGAAATACTGAAAGAATAAAACTAACGAAACTCAAAATTAAAAATTTAGAGAATGACCCGCAATGAGAGAACCTACGAAAGTGCGATGATCCCAAGTACAAAGAAGTAGCATGTTAGTACAGCATTAACCAAGTCTTTCGATAGAAATTTGAAGAGTAAAAATAGGGATAAGAGCATTGCACTCCCAACAAAAGGGAAGCGCATAGCATGCTCTTTCGACATCGTTTCCTGCATGATTAAGCTATCACATTAAAACGATACCAAAGAAAAGGTATATTGGCAACCTGTACTAAAGAAAAATAAAAAGTTTAACAAGGCTACTATACTTACTGAAGGTGGGGTTGGCTTGACCGACCGGTAACAACCCACATATACTGTCAAGCATGCTGTCAAAATAACATTTAAATTTGGATCTACCTTCACAACAAGCGGTGCCAATGTTAAACCTGGGACACAAAACATATGAGTTCATTAACTCAAATGCTTATCAAATAAAAAGCATGCATAGCGAGATTCATCAAGACAAGCTTCACCAAAATACTAGACAATTAAAAAATTAAGCAACTTTAAGGTCGTGGGTTCAAGTCCAGCTTACCCATAAAAAATATATATATATTAGGCACTTTTTTTTTTTAATATAATAAAAGATATTATTAGATAATTGTTTGAGCTTGCAATTCAACTATTAATGCAAGTTTATTAGGTACCATCATGGCGTCACCTACTGAACACTTGGGTCTAAAACTTATATTATGACCACTGTCACAAAATTCACCAAATAAGGGACCAGTCGATTCGTTCTCAAAAAAGGGACCAGCCGACTAAATCAACGAATTAATCAACAATTTGCCTAAAAGCACAAAAAATGAACTTCAAAGGAAAAAAAAAATTACCCACAAGATTCTATCTTCTTCAACCTTCAAATCTCAAGAACAAGATAGTATGTTTTTAGGGAGATTGAATATGATGGCTTTTCGAGAAGAAACCCCACAAATAATTTGTATAATCCCCACAATTGTTTGCCAAAATGTTGTCCAGATTTATCCGAACTGACCCCTGCCAAAAAATTGCTGAATCCAAACTTGGTTGTTATGGCTATGACCCCAAAAGATAAGGGCTTAAAACTTTATGCACCATTATTGCCCATGTGCTTTTGGTTTATTGGTTTGGTTCACATCAAATGGCATCAGAGCCAACTAATGGGTACCAAAGTGAAAACCCCCACAACCGGGAGAGGGCTACCTAGTGCGCATAAAAAGAAGCGTATCAAAGTGAAAGCTCCAATGTAGTGGGCCACCACGATCAGGCAGCTAGGAGTGTGGTGGGGTGTCATGACTTGTGGGTTGTGACCATACTGACAAGATTCTCTGATTTTTTGGAAAAGTCGTGATTAATTCATGATTCTAACTGGCAATTTAATCTCTGACTTATTCACAAAACTTTGAAAAATACATTTTCAGATTGTACTTTAATATGAAATTTTGTATAATATTATGTTAACTGACAATATATTTTATTTTTCCCTTGCTGAATTTTCCCAAATCCCGACCTTGTCACTATGCTTGTGACCTAATCCCCAAGAGATAAGTGCTTATTGCTTAACATTATGCACCATGAACTCCTATTAAAGTATTGGTTAAGTTCGTATCAAGAATCCTACAAACAAACAAATAATCTGAAATTTATTAATACTCAAATCCTCACCTGCTAAAGCCAAATTCGCAACACGTTCACTGGTTATCATCGTCGAGTGACTTCGAATCCAAAGTATTTTTGGCTATAAAAGCAGAATTACAAGCAAATAAAAAAGCAATTTGATGTATGGTTTGATGAAGTTGAAACCAGTTCTTGCTAAATACAAGGTGTGAAATTAAAGGAAAAAAAAAAGTATAAAAAATCCAAAAATCAATCTGAAATTGTTTTTGTTTTATTTTTCTTTAATTGTCTCTAAGAACAAGAACGTATTGCAGAACAACCAAACCCTAAATTTAATCATCAAATACAATAATTCTAGATAATTATAAAAAATGAAATGGATTACAGAGAGAAACAGAAAGGAAATTAGAGAGGCCTAACCTTAGAAAGGAAAGAGAATCAAGAATTCGATATATCGATACTATTTGAAGACGGAGATCTTTTTTGCTTTATTTGCCTTTTCCCAAATCCCACGTAAAGACAGGTTAGGGATTTGGCTGCCGGTGCACTTGCGTTCAAGTAACATGACAGCTGAGATGGTGTTTCTCATAAATATCTTTCCCGCGTGTTAGAGACACTAAATAATGCCACTTCATAGGTCATCTTGCATGAGTTTTGGCTAAGGTTATTAATGAGTATCCAATTAGCCGATTACTCAATGTACCTTAAACCGATTAGTCGGTTTTGAGTCTACCAATATGAACCTGATCATTTCCAAGTCTTGTTCTAGGTAGTTATATTAAGGACCTAATGAAAGTCGGGTCTCATTTGGGTACTGTGGACATGAGATTTTCGTTTTCGAATATCTCAACCATTTTGGAGTTTTGAGGTCACTATCATTCTTTTTGAAAAATGGTGTAAATGATCACCCGTGATGTACCTTTTGAAAAATCAATTTTATGGCATTTAGTAACTCTCGTACGAATAAGGTTTACCAGTCTAACTTTGGATCTAAGTAAGGGGGTTCATATTAGGGAGTAAGGAAGGTGTTAGGCACCCTACTCCCTCCACCATTGGTGGTAACCTCGGATTCAGTCGATTTAAAATAAAAAGAAAATAAAAATCGAAAAGATTCGATATGTGCCCTCGAGGGACTTTGATTTTAGTTCAAATCATTGAAGGCACCCTTATTAAAAAAAATGAGTCATTTGATGGTTTAAGTTTTTTGTGGTGTGTGTATAGGTGTAAAGAAATGGGAAAAGTAGAAAAGAGGAAAGTGGAGAGGATAGAAAGGGGGTGTTCTTTGTCCAAAACCCACATCGATCTTTTTGACTTTCTTTGACCTTCAAGGTGATGAGTCTTCCTTGACTTTTCTTCAATGGAAGATAAAAGATTGAGAGAAGATTATACTTGACTTAAGAGTGATACTTGACTTAAGAGTGAGTTGGGAATTGAGAGTTTAGACTAGAGGGTTGAGAGTAAGGGAGAATTTTTCTTAATTTTTTATTAAGTGGTGTGAGTTGAGAGTGAGAGGGATTTTATAAGAGCTTGAATGTTATTTTAGGGGTAGGTTGGGGTGAAATGGTGAAAAGGAGTAGAATAGTTTGGAATTTGTGAGAGATGTATGTAAATTGAGGGTGATAAAATGGCATTTGATTAAGGGTGTTGAAATTGATCATTTGTGATCCAAATGGGTTGAATCTTTCAACTTATTTGGGTTGAGTGTTTGGTGGAATGACATGAGTGGTGTTTGATTGAGAGAATAGGGGTATAAAATGGTAGTTGATTGATTAAATGTTTAGTGAGTTGAGAGAAGTGGCTTTGATTAAAAGAATGAGTTGTGTAAGAAGGTAATTGATTAAGTTTTAGGGAGGGAGGAGGGGGGTAGTGACATGTGTCAAAAGGGGTGTGGAGATGGAATGTTAGATGAGCTAATTGGATAGAAGAATTGTTTGATTAGAAATAAGGGGTGTGTGTTTAACTTGTGAGAATGTGTTTGTAAGGAATGATAGGGTAGGTTAGAAGAGGGTGATGGATTGATGTGATTTTTTAAAGAAAAGGTGATGGGGGGTAGATTGTTAAATGGGAGAGGTGAGCTGAGGTGGTGACATGTATCTCACCTTAATGATCATGTGTGATTGGTTATATTCTTTTGGTTGGGTTGAGAAATGGTTTTGGATAGATTGGTTGGGCTTGAGTATAGTAATGGGCAGTAGGTAGTGGGTTAAATTGAATTGAGCTTAGGTGGTAGGTTGGGCTTGGGTATAGTAGTAAGTAGTGGGTTGAATTGAATTAGGCTCAGGTGGTAGGTTGGGCTTGAGTATAGTAATGGGGTTGGACTAATGTAAGGTCGGGTTGAGGAGTGTAGAAGAGTGGTGAAAAGTTTGGGTTCATGAGCCATGTGAGTGGGGCCTCGGGCCATTTATTGAAAGAAATGGAATTTTGTGAATGTTTGGGCTTTAAGGTTCATTCTAAATTTGATAGATTTCGGGCACTTTGCATCAAGGGCACAGTCAAATTTGGGTGTCTTTAGGTACCCAACAAGTATCCAATGTGTACTCGATTAGTGAATTTATATTAAATACTTAGAAAGAGATATCTTGAAGTAAATGTAGTTGAATTAAAATATAAAGAAATTTTGAAGTCTGTAATTTTTATCTTTTTCTTTACATGAATTTCTATCCATTTTCATATTTTTATACAATTTCAACGACAAATAATTTATTCATACTATAATTTTCTACAATTTTTATCCTTAAAATTTTGATTTGCTTGAAGAATTTTTTGTTGATTTTAACTTTAATTGAGGAATTACAAGTTAAATTGTTACTTAGATAAGGCTACAACTTGGGTGGGCTAACCTGAACTCAACCCGATTGATGGGTCAAAGTGGGTTGGGTTATATGAAAAATTAGTTGAGCTTAGGCTAGAAAATCTCAACTCGAATTCAATTCGGATTGAGGCTCCAAGCAACCCAACTATATATATATATA
This sequence comes from Akebia trifoliata, assembly GCF_017979445.1. Taxonomy (NCBI): domain Eukaryota; kingdom Viridiplantae; phylum Streptophyta; class Magnoliopsida; order Ranunculales; family Lardizabalaceae; genus Akebia; species Akebia trifoliata. The sequence continues at coordinate 7,390 of NW_028237265.1, forward strand.
TATACATATATTAGTTTTTCTCTTCCTAAATATATTTGTAAAACTAAAGAAAAAATTTATAATATAAAAATTAATGGATTTGGAAGTTATGTGCAAATCTATTCATTAGTATTTTTTTATTGTATTTATTTATTAAGATATAAAATAAAATTTATGTGTTGATCAAAATAAAATTTATGTGTTGATCAAAATGAAATTAGACTTACTTAATGAGCCTAACTCTCCCAAAATTACCTAACTGGGACTACTAAGAGCTCAACCTGATTTTATAAGCTCGATATCAGGTTGAGCTTGGATTAATGAGCTCTAACCGAATGGTCTGGTTAACCTGAGCTCGGGTTGAGGGTTTTACAACTTGGGTTGACCCTCCAACCCACCTAAACTGCCTAGGTTCAGCCCTAACTATAGACCCCCCATTTTTGTTTGGATTGAGCCTAATATATCAAAAAATCAAGCCAAATAAATATTCAATCCAAGATAACTGTATGACAACACCCAAAGGCCCACTGAAGTGAAGTACAAGGCCCACATGCCTTCCAAAATGTCCTAAAGCCCAGCCTATTCGTAACTTAGGTATGGACAGGCCAAATCTGGTTTGTCTGTACCTAAGGTGTAGATAGGCTTATTTGTAGCCTGTGGACAATTTTCATTTAATACAAAATATATTTGGAGGGGGACCATTTCACTTGTCTCACTTTCAAGCTTCATTCTCTTGGACCACTCCACTTATCTTCCCACTAAACTTCATCATTTTGGGACTACTTCCTTTTACCATTTTGACCCCATATGTCTCCTTGTAATTTTCATGGAATTTATTCATTGCAATCTCTTTTGTTCTTCAATATTTGATGTATTGGGGATAGATCCCATAATCTTTCTTTATGTCTTTGAGCATGTTGCATGCTCTATATTATGAACTGTCTTTCAATTGTTTATGACTAACTTTGAGATTAATTTCTTTATTGCTTAATGGTGACCAACCTACGTACGTTGTAGCGCGCTACGTTCGCATTTGACCTTCGGTCTCGTATTTAATTTGAATTGAAGTGAGTTCGCATTAGTCACTTCGTTCGGTCTTGAGGACCTCACTCACTACGTTCCCAAAGCTCACTTCACTCTCTAGGGCCTGTTTGGCAACTTACTAAGAGAAGATCGGTATCGCTCTGACTTGAGGGCCCTTGGTCGCTGGCTTGCTCTGGTTCCCTTGTGCCTTGATGGCACTCGGTAACTAGTTAGTGTCCTTGCTTATCAATGCGTCGCTTAGTGCTTTAATACCACAATTCCATCACCACATGTATATTGATTTGTAATCATCTTTATTGTGAACTTTGGATAAACTGAAACTCTTTATGCATGCAACCTCCACAGATAGTCATCAACTTTGCACTTTAAAGTTATCTGAGCTGAGTCATTTTTGATGAAAGTCATAATAAAATTGTGAGCTATCGCATATTGCCTTAACGCATTACGAAGTTTTTCTTTGTCACTAAATTCTCACGCCAAAAATATTATCCTCCCAAAATTTTGACAGCAAAGTTAAGGCCAATTGGTTGTTTTTTAATGGTGGTGATTGATGACTATCAATAGCTTCTTCACTTTCCATTAAAGTTACAGATGTTATAGTTTTTGAATTTTGAGTTGGAATCCTAGAGGTGAATCCAATTAACACATGTGTACAAAGTTTCCGTTGACCGATATAAATCAAAGAAGATAAAGCTCTATCTGTTGAAATGTTGATCAAAACTCAATTATTGTCGGACATGAAATACTTCAAAGAAATATATTTCTTTGATATATTTGTGATTTTAACAATTCTTTCTTTAAATAATGAGAATGTATCATTGCGATGTATTTAATCTAATTCGGAACTACCCTCACTTTCATTGTAAGTCATTAAACCATCTTTTCCATTTATTTAAAATTACCATCATATCTCAAAATAACATATAAACTCTCTTCACACATGATATTAGGATTCCTATTGTATAAAATATAATTATTATTATTAAATACAAATAAATCATACAAATTTAAAATTAGTATTGATATTTCAAATATTGTCGAGTTCGACAATTTTAATATTAATTAGCATTGAGAAAAACACAACTTAATCATAATATTGAAAGTGGAAATATAATTTCTGCATAACTTATAAAGGAAAATACAACTTAGGTGGTATTTGTTTGTGCTATTTTTCAGCGTTTAATGCTGAAAAAAATTATTTTAAGCACTTTCTTAAACTTAATGTGTTTGTTTACAGAAAAAATTTAGCACAGAGTGCCGAAAATTTGATTGAAAATTTCAGCGCAAAAAAGACGTTGAATGCTTATTGCTTTTTGCGTTCAGCACCGTTTATATTTTTCGTGAACATTCAATACCCTTCACAAATATATGAATTATCGCGTCTATCCTGTCTTCTATTTCAACCCAAACGATAGAAATCTCGTCTCCCTTTTGACTGAGCACCGATTGAAAGTACAACTCTCCTGTCTCTTTCTCGTGCTAGATCTGTAATCTCTGCCGTTTCTCTCTCCTCTCTCTCACAAAATCTCTATCATCTCTCTCACCAGATCTTGCTTTCTCTTGCCAGATCTCAGTAGATCATCAGGTATGTCTTTCTGATTCCAACTTGGGTAGATCATCTATCCACAAATTCAATTCAATGTGTATACTAAGCATGACTTCATTATCATCTATTTCTTTTGATTTTTGGAAGAGAACTACAACACATTGTAGTGTAATTGTGTCATATTTTCCAAATAAATTTAAAGAACCAAAATAAAGCTATGAAAATTTTATTATTGATACACTAAAATAAAGCTATACAAATTGCATGATATTAGTATAAATAATTCACAAGATACAAAATACTTTAAGTATAATCAAAAGCCTAGGCAATATAGATCTCTTAGGCAAGCTACACCCCTGTATTGTACCCTAGGGGCGTTGTCCTTGCACCCCCAACCTATTAATTTGTCCCCAACAATCCCAAAAACAGATACTGTCGTTTCATTTTGTTCCATTCAGTAAGTATTGCGTTCCGAACTCCGCTCGGAATGCAACACTTCTTTTTCTCCACTCCCGCATCTACTTGCTTTCTCTATATACATGTTCCACCCAATATGAGTCACATACTATAATAATTATTAACAAAAGTCACTGACTCTAGAGTCTTTTTGGTCATTTGCTCATCTAGTGTCTTTACCTTCTCTTGCAGTTGTTTCAAGTACTTAGATCATCAAGAATAGAACCTAAGTTATGCTGAAAATTTTCACAACAGGTTTTGGTTAAATCAGAAGGCCCCTTTTTATTATAAGTTTTGTTAAATGTCGTCATGCAGGATACTGAATTAAAACATCTTCAACTATTCAGTTACATAAACCAATTCAATTAAATGGCAGAGAATTAACTAAAAATAAATTGAACAGTATAAAAGCGACGATATAGAATTCTAACTTTTTTTTTTAAACCATCTATGACTCATTTCTCTTTTTTTTTTTTCTTTAAAATCAAAATCTCTTAAAAATCATTTTGAAAAAATGGTGGACTGGACCTGCTTCAACCCATCTTAGATGATGAAGTGGGGATGCCTATAGGCTAACAAGTGAGTCATTACCTTATGTTTTATAGTCTAATTAGAGTTGATTCATAAAGTAACATAACTGATAGGAAATAAAACTGAGTATACTCAAAACTAATTAGTTTTTTCATTTCTATATTATAAATAGATGAAGGCTTCCCTACGTTTTAAAATTAATAAATATTTCATAAAATTATCAAGCTCTATTTAATCTATGTATTCTAATTTAAAACATTTATCTAGAAGTTTATATTAATTATAAAGAAGATTAATTTTAGTTGTTTCAAAACTTGAATTAAAGTTGTCTCAGATCTTATGATAATAAATTGTAAATATAGTATTTGAATCCCTAACATCCCAACAATCATGTTGACATGGTTGAGGCTAGTATTTTCCAAGAAAATATATATATTTTTAATAAAAGTAAATCAGTCCAACCAAATTGAACCATAGTTAGGCCAATTTGACATTTTTTTTATTTACTTATCTATTGAGTTTTGAAGTATTGAATGAAATTTAAATTGCTTGGTGTTCTTATGTCTTGGTTAATCGTTAAAAAAGAGAAGTCAATTCATTTGGAAGATTAGATGATCTTTTTTACTTTGATATTTATGCTAGGTTTCAAACACTTTCTACCTAGTGATGAAATCTTGAATGCATTCAATTGTATTTATAAACTATATTTTCTACTATAAATATACGGAATGGGATGGAATTTTCATATTATTTACATAAATTTTTATGCTTATAAAAGATTAAAATTATCTTTACAACCAATTTTAGAGTTTTTTTTTTCAAATAATTATCCTAACTTTACAACAATGTTGTCATTTAATATAATTTGATGGTATTTTGAATCAATAATGTTCATGTCTCACATTATAATTTGATGGTATTTTACTTTTATCTTGTTCAATTTATTTTTAGTTAATTATTTGCAGTTTAATTGAATTGGCTTATGTAACTGAATAATTGAAGATGTTTTAGTTCAATATCCTGCATGACGATATTTAACAGAACTTATAGTAAAAAAGGGCCTTCTGATTTAACCCAAACATATTGTGAAAATTTACTTTTGATCAATATCAAAGTAATGTAACAGAGACATGGATTGGTAGACATTAAAATGATATAAATATTATGTAACTAATAAGCTAATTTTTCCTATTTTCCTATCCTTTACTCTAGTCTTACAAAATGCTTATTAATTATTAGTAATTACTCTTGGTATACTTATATTTTTTCAATTGTTCCATGAATGATAGTTTGCACTATTTTCCATGTTTGAATATAATTGGCATCAATATAGATTATTTTTATAGTTGTTTATTTTTATTTTTCTACTACATCTAGATATGGATTTTAATGAAAGCAACCGAGCATATTGGCTTGATGAAAGGATTATAAAAAAATTTATTGATCTATGTATTGAAGAAGATAACCGTGAAGGAAGATCAGGGGGGACTATAAAATCTCAGTCATAAAATAGAATTATAATTGAAATGAACAAAAAATTCTTAATTACTTTTAAGCAAAGACATTTAAAAAATTAATGGGATTATCAAAAGAAGCAATATAAAATTTGAATGCGACTTACAATTTGCACGAGTCATGGATACAATGCAGAAATAAATACCATAAATTGGACTGATGAACGATGGGATGACTTCTTGAAGGCATGTTTAAACCTATACTTTTAATATATATTTATAAATCTTGAGAATATTATAAGTGTATTCACTTTTAATATGAATCTAATGTGTCTCAGAAATACCTGGAAGTAAAAAAGTTTCGTCATAAGCCATTGATGTTTACACGTGAGTTATTTACATTATTTGAATGTACAATGACCACGAGAGATATTGGATGGGATTCACATAGAGAAGGGTTACATGTGGATGTGTCATCTCAAGTTGGAGAGGATCCACAAAATTTTGATGAGTTTGAATCACAACATGTGGACGATGAATCTTTAGGATAGAGTGTTCCTAATGTATTAACTCCTTCAAAAAACATGGATACTTCATCGTCAAGAAAATATCGTAAAAAGAATTATCAAGATGATCTTCAAAATAATATTCAAACATTTATCGATGTTCTTGTGAAAGATACAGACAATAGACCCTTGATACAAGACTGTATGAAAACTTTGAATGAAATGACGATGGTGGAGAAATGAGGGCACCTCTATAATATTAGACTTAATGCATTTGTTAAGGAAAATGAATATATAATAATTTATATGGAATTGGCAGATTCAACACTACGATTATCTTGGCTTAATGCTATTAACTTATCATAGGCTTTCAGATGTGATATCTTAGTGATAATTTTGTCAATTTTTTTTATCTTTTATGGAATATTTTGTTTGTTTCGTGTTTATGAAATGTTAGAGTGTTTATTTTGAATTGATTTATTTGGATTTCAATGTTGGAACACTTTTATTTTGAATGAGTTTATTTAAATTTGAATGTTGGAACATTCTTATTTTGAATGGATATTTGATTATGAAATATTTGATTATCGTATTACTTTTTATATATATACAAATTATTTATGCAGTAGTGTATATGACACCACAACAACGGAGGCTTCTAATAATATTAATATTAAAGTTTATATTGGAACGTATTAGACGACGATTTATCATTTGAGATATAGTCAATATATCAACACTTACGGGTGCACAGTTTGTGAATGAACTCTTAATGGGTCCTTCATCAAATTGTTATGAGTTGTTAAGAATGGAAAATGAGTCATTCGTTAACCTTTATCGTTTATTTCAAGGACGAGGATGGGTTGTAGATAGTAGACATGTGAAAATACCTGAGATGATTGTAATATTTCTTATGATAGTGAGTCATAATTATTGGTATTGACTAATAAAAAATCGATTTGAACATTCATTGTAAACAATCCACAAGTGTTTTCATAATGTTCTAGTAGCTATGTTGTATTTTTTCAAAGAAATGATCATATCACCATCTTTCTATCAACCAATGAAAGAAATTCGAACTCATAGACATCTTAGACAAATATTTAAAGTACCTAACTTTCTACCAATAATAATTTATATTTGTATTTATATTTTTTACCAGTAGTAATGTATTTTTTTTAATTAATTAACAAGGGTGCTTTTGATGGAATACTTATCCATGCTTGCATTTCATCGGATAGACAAATTTCTTACAGGAGAAGAGGAAAGTCTGAATGCTATCAAAATGTAATGGCTATTTGTAACTTTGATATGATATTTACATACGTGTAAGCTGGATGAGAATGAGTGTCACATGATTCAAGGGTCTTAATAGATACTATTTATGATCCTGCTAATAGATTTTCAATACATTTATCTAGTATTATTAGTATTTAATATTGTTTTATTAGTAATAAATATATTATCTAAATATATTTCTAACTTAACGATATATTTATTTTGATGTAGATAATATTATTTGGTTGATGCTGTTTACACACACACATGAGGTTTTATGGCATCATATCGTAATATGAGTTATTGATTATCTGATTTTCGTTGTGGACGTCTTAGATATAAGGAGGAAATATTTAACCATGCACATGCCAGACTGAGAAATGTAATTGAGAGGGATTTCAGAATTTTAAAGGCGCGGTTCCCAATTTTAAAAAGGATGGCACCATACTCTTTTTCTACTCAGAGAAATATAATGATTGCATGCATGGCAATTCACAATTTTCTTCGTAAAATTTCAATAACTGATAAGCTTTTTCATCAATACGATAATGAAGATTTTCTTCTCGAAGTAACTAATGATGGATATACTTATCTTGGCGTGGAAGAGTTGTTTGGACAGTCTAAACAAGTATTTATGATTATCTTACGAGATCAGATTGCAAATCATCTTAGTAGTGCAAATACATGAAATGATGTTATTTTGTTGAGTATGACAATGTTGTATTTCAATTTTAATGGATTATATGACACTGTTGATCTCAAAATTTTAATGGATGTGTTGATTTTAAATTTGGGTGACTTGAATGACATTCTTGTTTTTAATTTGAAAATTTTGGGATTTTATAAATACAAATTTTTATTTAGAAATTGAAATTTTTAGTATTATTATTTTTACTTAAAAATGAATTGCATTTTAATTTTATAAGAAATAATATATTTTATTATGTTTGATAAGAAATGGGCAGTTGAAACATGCAAACAATGTATACTATGATTATAAGGGTAAAATAGACAATTTATCAATTTTCAGCAATATGTAACAAACATAATTATGCAAATTCAACGCTTAATTTTAATGAATTCATCACTATTTTGACATTTAAACAAACAACTTTTTCAGCACTTAAATTCAGCGCTTATAAGTTTCAGCATTTATTTTTTTCAGTAATTATTCTTTTCAATTTAACAAACATCATCTTAATCTGAATCATTTTTATCAGTCATATTGTATAACGAACCAAGATTATTATTATTGATAAATTCTCTTCATTTTTCTTCAATTAATTCAGGAAAGTCATTCAATATGTCGTGTCATATGACACAGAGACGCATTCATGCATTTTTTTTTCTTTGCATTTTAGTGCTTGATCAAATGCATATCGTGTATTCTTTGAGTACATCTTTGTTCTCTGTCGAAAAAAATTTCCCTCGATTTTTTTCACTAAAATAATATTCAGTCGACTCTATAGTTTAAAGATGTTTGATTATATCGTCACGAGCTGCTTTGTCTAAGTTATTCATGCCGTAACATGAGTTTCCTGAGTATTCATTGGACTAACTATCGTCATCATTTGTCAGCTCTATTTCTTCATCAAATTCATTACTACTAATGACAATTAGAGATTTTCCACCAAGCAACATTTATAATGATTTTTTTTTTTAATATAAAAAAAGATGATTATGACTTGAGAAATGGGATTCAAAGGATTGTATTCTAAATATATATATATATATTAGATATTTTGTAAATTGTCATGTCTTCAAACAAGTAAATGTAATTGAACAAATGATGTGAATATTCATTGCATTAAAAAGTTATAGTGGATATAATCATTCACCGAAAGTTTTGTTGCATAAAAAAGTTATATTAATAAGAATTGAGTTCGATAGTTCTAATATTATTTAGTAGCGAACTCGACGGTAATTAAAAAAATGTCGAGCTCAATAATAGTATTTAGTATCAAACTTAACGTTGTAACTAATTTTTGTTCAATTCTATAGTTTTGATTTCAACACAATTTTTCGATCAAAATGACAAACAAAAGGAAATTAATGAATAGTAAGCCCTTTATAAATTATCTATTTACTTGGGTTTTGACCTATATTGATAACGATATACAATCAAGTTGAGAAAGTCAAGGGATTTCTACATTTGAATATTTTTGTAATTATCTGTAATTATGTAATTTATTTGTAGTTACTCAATTTGTCTTGTTTCCTATTTCTTTGTAATTAATTCCTATTTCTATGCTCATATAATTTGTATATATGTTACCTACATCAATGAGAATAGTATATCATAATTCTTCAATTTCTCTCTTCCAAAAATCCTTTATGGCATCAGAGCGAAGGATTGCTCTTTAATTTTTTTTTTATCATTCCCCAACCACGTTCTTCAATCTTCAGCAAGCCTTTCATCCCCCTAATTCCAATGGCTAACGAGAATACTCAAATCATCATTCCCAATGCCCAAGAACCCACAAAACTACTAACCATGATTACTATCCATAACTCCATTAAACTCACACCCACCAATTATCTTTCTTGGAAAACCCAAATAGAAGCTATTCTCATCGGCTATGATGTACAAAAATTCATTGATGGGTCCCACCCTGCTTCTCCACCAACCAGCATCACCAATAATGATGTCTCCGTTAACCCCACATACCAAACATGGCTACGTCAAGACAACCTATTATTTGGAGCACTTGTCGGCACTCTCTCACCCACTCTAGTTCCTCTCATCACCCAATCTAAAACCTCCTATGAAGCCTAGCAATTACTAACCAATACCTATGCTCGACCATTTTGTAACCATATCAAGCAACTCAAAGACCATCTTAAAAACATCACCAGAGGCTCTCAGTCCATTACAGACTACACGTAGTCCATTAAAACTCGAGCCGATGAACTTGATGTTCTTGGTAAGCCTTTTGACCATGAAGATCTGATTGAAAAAGTACTTGAAGGCCTTGATGAAAATTATCAATCCATCATTGATGCTGTCAACGGTCGTGATTCCACCATCTCTTTTGATAAACTTCATGAAAAACTCATCAACAAAGAACTGTTTCTCCACAACAAGACAAGTCCCTCACCCTTACCAACATCTGCTCATCCCACCAATGTTCGCTCCACTCCATGGTCCGCTACCAATCGCATTCCTCAGCTCCCTGGGTCCACATCCACACCCACTCAAGGTATGACAAGAAGTTCTCTTACCGACACTCGAAACAACCGTCCTCCTGCTCGTCCATTCCTTGGACGTTGCCAATGATGCAATACTCAAGGTCATGTAGTCTCATGCTGTCCTCTTTTCCAACAACAGTTTTCACATGTTCAACCACCTTCTCATCTCAACAATTCATCACAATCTTGCCCACCGGCTCCTTAGCAAGCTCAGGCAAATGTTACAACCACCCTTCCCCCCAACACCACATGACTACTTGATAGTGGAGCCTCACATCATGTCACCATCGACCTACGCAATCTTGCTCTCCACAATCCTTATGATGGCACATATGAAATTATGATCGACGATGGCTTTGGACTCCTCATATTCCACACTAGTTCCACCTCTCTTACCACTTCCTCTTACTCCTTTACTCTATCTAATGTTTTATGTGTTCCCACCATGAAACGTAATCTTATTTCTATTTCTCAAATTTGCAAGTCTTACAATACTTCCATTGAGTTCTTACCCTCTTCTTTTCATGTGAAGGATCTTCGCATGGGGGCAATCCTTTTTGCAAGGTCAAACTAAGGATGGTGTGTATGAATAACCACTCTCCATTACTCAATCACATTTAATCACATTTTTCAGTGTCAAGACCACTTTGTTCGAATGGCATCATAGGTTAGGTCATTCTTCTTTGTCAATCTTCAAAAATATTATGTCTTCATTTAATTTAGATGTTTCTCGTTCGTCCAATTTCAATTTTAATTATAATTTGTGTCAATGCAATAAAAGTCATAAATTACCATTTTCTATTTCTACTCTTTTTACCTCTTCTCCTCTTGAAGTTATATTTACTGATATATGGACATCACTAGTCTACTCTATTGATAACTTTAAATACTACATCTTTGTCGACCATTTTACAAAATATATCTGGCTTTATCCCCTCAAACACAAATCTGACACCCATGATGTCTTTGTGCGCTTTAAGGTCCTAATAGAAAAATTATTTAACCGTCCAATCATAACTTTCTATTTTGATAATGGGGGGGAATATCAAGCTCTCTTTTCATTCTTAACAATCAACGGGTTCTCACATCTTACTTCTCCACCTCACACTCCTAAACACAATGGGTACTCTAAACGTCGTCATCGTCACATTGTCTAAACAGATCTTTCTCTCTTTACCTATGCATCCATTCCTCTATCATATCGGCGTTTTGCCTTTTCTACTGCTGTTTACCTCATCAATTACCTCCCTACACCAACTTTAAATCACCTCTCACTATATCTCAAACTCTTTGGCACATTCCCCAATTACTCCAAATTTCGAAGCTTTGGATGTCTTTGTTATCTTTGGCTTTGCCCATACACATCCCACAAACTTGAGTATCGTTTCTCTCCTTGTGTGTTTGTCAGGTATTCTCCTACTCAAAGTGCATATCTATGTTTTCACACATCTACAGCTCGTTTATACACTTCCCGTCATGTCTGCTTTGTTGAGTCAATTTTTCCCTTTACCACTTCTCATACTTCTGTTCCTCACGCCACTCCATCCACCATCTCTGAGTGGTGCTCTATGACTTTACCAGTCGTGGCCACACCATCCGTGAATGTCGGCTCTGTTCCCCCATCAAATTTTCTCTCTCTTACCGCTCTAAGTCAAGCCTAAAACCTAGGTCAAAATAATGCCACCTGTGCCACACCTACACCAAAGCCCGACAACTATTCTAGTGCGCTTGTGCCAGAAACCGAGCGCAACCATGCTAGTAACCCACTCCTCACATATTCAAAATGACCCTAATCAACCACCCGACCTCTTACCCCCACCTTGTGTCATAGTCACTCGCTCCAACCACAACATCTATAAACCAATTCAAAAGCTTAACCTCACTGCCCAACTCCAACAACCTACCTTTGAACCCACCACTGTTACCCAAGCCCTCAAGGATCCTAACTGGTAACAAGTTATGTCTAAAGAGTTTGATGCTTTACTACATAATGGGACATGGGACCTCGTGCCATCTCATCCCACTCAAAATTTGGTTGGTTGTAAGTAGATCTTTCGCACTAAATATTTACCTAATAGCTCTATAGATAAAGACAAAGGTCGATTGGTTGCTAAAGGCTTCCACCAACGCCCTGGAGTTGACTATTTTGAAACCTTCAGTCCAGTCATCAAACCTACTACTGTCCTTTTTTTTCTCAGCCTTGCGGTCAGCTAGAGTTGGTCACTCAGACAACTTGATGTCAACAATGCTTTCCTTCAGGGCACTCTCACTAAGGATGTGTTTATGTCTCAACCTCTGGGCTTCATTGATTGCAATCATCCTTATCATGTCTGCAAACTACGCAAGGCTATCTACGGCCTTAAACAAGCCCCCCGTGCCTGGTATCATGAGTTGAGCCAATTTCTTCTCCAATCTGGCTTTACCAATTCTGTTGTCGACACCTCCTTGTTCATCTTCAACAACCATGACACCATCCATTATCTTCTAGTCTATGTTGATGATAACATTATCACTGGGAATAATGCCGAAGTTGCGCAGACTTTCATTCAACAACTTTCTCAGCACTTCTTTCTCAAGGATCTTGGCCTCTTGACATACTTTCTTGGAGTGGAAGTTACCTCCCATACCAATGGTCTTTTCCTTAGTCAACACAAGTACATTGCCGATCTACTTAACAAAACTCACATGATTGAAGCCAAGCTTGTTCCCACACCACTAGCAACCAGTTTGATTCTCACTTTATAATCTGGAACCCCACTATCTAATCCGACCGAGTATCGAACAGTTGTTGGTAGCCTCCAGTATCTTTCCTTTACTTGGCTAGACGTTGCCTATATATGGTGAACAAACTCTCTCAGTTTATGCATCAACTGACAAGTGACCACTGAAATGCAGTCAAACGTCTACTACGGTATCTCTGTGGCACCTTAGATCACGACATCACACTTCGTCGGACCTCCCCACTAGCACTTCATGCCTTTTCAGACGTTGATTGGGCAGGTGACAAAGATGATTTCACCTCCACTAGTATGCACATAGTCTATCTGGGTCACAATCCTATTTGTTGGAGCTCTAAGAAACAACGAACTGTGGCTCGCTTTTCCATTGAAGCCGAGTACCGATCGGTAGCCTTTATTACTACAAAAATTCGTTGGATTTGCTATCTACTCACAGAACTCGAAGTCACTCTTCCTCAACAACCAGTTATTTATTGTGATAATGTTGGTGCAACAAATCTTTATTTCAATCCGGTCTTTCACTCGCACATGAAACATGTTGCTCTCGACTATCACTTTATCCGAGAACACGTTCAAAATGGTTTGGTATGAGTGTCACACATCTCTGCCTTTGATCAACTCACCGATGCTTTTACCAAACCTCTTGCTCGTTCTCAATTTGACTCACTCAAGGCTAAGATTGGACTTGCTCCACGGCCGTCCATCTTGCGGGGGCATGATAAGGATATACAATCAAGTTGAGAAAGTCAAGGGATTTCCACGTTTGAATATTTTGTAATTATCTGTAATTATGTCATTTATTTGTATTTACTCAATTTGTCTTATTTCTTATTTTTTTGTAATTAGTTTCTTATTTCTGTGCTCATGTAATATGTATATATGCTACCTACATCAATGAGAATAGTACATCATAATTCTTCCATTTCTCTCTCCCAAAAATCCTTTATCTATTATATTATAGAAAACAAGTAAGAAAAAGTGTTTTAAAAACTAAACTCTTGTCGATTTTATTATAAAATAGATTAGAAAATAAAAAAACTTGAGGAAATGACAGCAAGATTGATCAATTAGAGGGATTTCTAAGACTTTCATATCATCAAGAACCAATGAAAAGTTAATTTTTACCTTTCACTTGCCAAAAATTGTGAAAATAGTCTTTTAAGGATCATTTAGAAGGAAAAACGTTACTAAGGGGCTGTTCGTTTCAATTTTAGAAGCCAGCTCTTGTTGCTTTTTTGGTTTAAAAGTCAAATAAGCCATATAAGTAGTGTTCGTTTTGGTCTTTTCGGCTCAAATGAATATAAAAAAAAGTCAAAAATGAGCTATTTTCAAGAGTCGTCTAAATGAGGCTTCGTTGTTTTGCTTCTGCGCGAAGTCGATCATCGAAAATGGTTTACGTTGAATGATCAAAATATCCTAAACCCTCTTTCGTGCTCAACCTTCAACGATGTAGCTCATCTCTGTTTAAACCCTTGTTGTTCTCTTCAACGAACTATTGCAGCTCATCTCAGTCTAAACCCTCTTTCGTTCTCAACCTTCAACCTCTTTCGTTCTTAACCTTCAACGAACTGTTACAGCACCCAGTCGAATCCCTTCCTCGTCTCTATCCTCGTAGCTCTGTGATTTTTTTCTTACCTATTTCTTTTCACCAACGCAGAGATCAATTATTTAAGAAAAAATAAAAAGAGAGAAAAAAAAACAAATCAAAATCAAAATAAAAAAGCAGCAGATCTAGGGTTTTTAGATCAATTTTTTCGAAACGATTCTCAGTTGCTACTGTCGCAGAAACCTGTTGAAGGTTGGGAAAGGTAAGTTTTCCAATCTTTTGAAACCCTATTTATTTCTTCATTTTTTTGCTTGTGTAATTGCTTCATTTTTTTTTGCTTCTGTAATTGTTTGGATCTTATTATAAATTTTTTTTTAAAAATTTTGTTTGCTAGTATTTTTTATTTTTGGATCATGTAAAGTTTTCTTTTGGAATCAGAGTTTGATTGTTAGGAAAGGTAGAAATATTTTTTACCTTATTTTTGTTCGAATTTTTTTACTGAAGTTTCGAGTGAAATACATATATAGGTAGGATTCTTGTGACATTGGTGTTATGAGATTCTCCAAAATAGTTTTTCAATAAGAAATAGCAAGAACATACATGAAAAACACTAACACCAACATGGTTTTGGGTAAATGGGTATTATTGACACCCCTAATGAAGCTCAAAAGAAATTGTTTATTGAAATACAATTTTGAATTTGAATTTTTCGGTGAAGCAAAAGAGGGCTATGGTATTGGATTGCTGCTTAGATAATTCATTTGAGAAAACTGACCCATAGTAAGACAATTTGAGTTGTTTTTTTTATTTATTATTTTAACTTGATTTTAATTGGGTTCCCTTGGAATATTTTTTTTGCCTCCAATAATACCCCTGTACCGTACCGCGGGGGCGTTGCCCCCCACACTCAACCTATTAATTATCCCTACCAATAAAACCTCTTCAAGTATACATTGGTAGGCATTATCATCATATGAGTTAATGTTCTAGATTTTTTAAAATAAAAATAAGAAAAAATATATATTACAAGTGATAGTAAATTATATATGTTGTAGTATGTGTCTTATATTGAACTGAGTAGTGTTCTCGCTCTTTGATATTATTTTTAGTGATAGCATATAAAAATAGACTATCTATTTTTAGCATTTATGCAACTTTCTTTTAGGAACTTTTGAATTTTAATTGATCTTGGAGATGTAAGTTGAAATGAAATGCATCTCGATTCATTTGATTTGTTTAAGTTGTCAGATACCGAGACAAAAAGTAACATAACCAAAAGAAACATAGTCAAAAATTGATTCCGCAAGATGGACACTCTATCTTCATAAGATTTGAGTTGATATCTGCGTGAAATTGGTTAAGAAGGAAAAAAGATCCAGTACTTCATTGAATATATCAGAATATTCATCTCTAATGAAGCAATTCCAGACAACGATGTGACTCAATTACACTAAGAAGCAACATAAGAATCATTGGGATAAAAGTAAAGTTGTGTGGGCTGGATGGATTAAGCTAAAAGCATGTAGTGGTGTGGGTTACGACGCTGTTAACAATAAGGTATTAACGAGCGATGACTGGTGGAACTCTTGGTTAGAGGTAATTTTTGATTAGTTTATCAAATAGGAAAGTCACGTTCACCTATTCAAATCCATTAAAAAATTTATTTATTTTGTGGAAAAATAAAATTAATGCACAATGGCGTTATGAGGGACTAGAACATGTTGAAGAGTTTGACATACTATTCGGAGGGACTTATGCTACTAGAGAGTATGTTGTAAACTCTTCTAATCCTGGTGCACGTCCATCCATTGGGTCATCTAGAGTTGGAGAGCATGAGCTTCATGATGATGATGGTGGTGGTGGCGGTGATGATGATGATCTTGCATTTGTTCAAGAAACACAACCACCAGAGTCTCAACCATTAGGTCCTCAGCCACCTGTTGATATTTCTCTTAATACTGATGTTAATGGTGATGGTATCATTACATTTACTGCACTATCACACAAGAAATCTAAAGATTTTCAATCTCATTCCAAACGACAAAAGATGATGAATGCAACTATATTGGGACAACAGATTGATCGTTTGATTGAAGCAATTTCGTCAAGGACGAGCGCGAGTAGTGCACTACCTCCACCACCACCTACAAAACCTAGTAGTATTAGGGAGTGTATTGATCTGTTGGATGCAACAATAGAGATCATCCCTAATAGTGATTGTTATCGATTTACACTGAAATTATTTAGTATGAAGTAGTATAGACAAATTTGGTGCATATTGTGAACCGATGAACTCCGTATTGGATAGTTGGATGGTGAAATGGAGGATAATCGAATTAATCGTTCTAAATAATATTTGTGTAGTTTTTGATATGTATGTTTGTTGCCATCTTTCATTGATGGTTATGACGATATCCCACCTTTATGGTGGTATGTTATTAACAATGTGTATTTATGTTATTTTTATGTTTTGTGTGGATTGGGTAGTATGCCCGTTATATGGTGAATGTTAAACATGTCTATTGTGTTATCTATAATGAAATAGTATTATTGTTTGAATTTATATAATTCGTAATTGGGTATTTATACAGATTTATGGATTCCGATGATGATATTTCCACGCTCGATGATATGTCCAGTAACGATGAAGTTCATGACGTGAATACCGTAGATGATGATTTATTGTTAGATATTTTAATAATAGGTGCCATTGTTGCAATACAACAATACGCTAACACATTTATCTATAGGGAACAACATATGAGTTCTGTTTATACTGGAGTAGATTATGCGCGTCATATTATTGATGAAGAAAATAACACATACAATGATTTATTTAGGATGGAGCGACATGTTTTCCTAAATTTTTGTGATATATTAGAAGGAAGGGGTCTGTTAAAAGACGAAAGGAAGATCTCGGTCCAAGAACAAGTTGTAATGTTTGTTTATACCGTGGGTCACAATGAAAGACACAATGTACTGATGACTAGTTTTAAATATTCATTAGATACAATTAACAAATATTTTCACACAGTTCTAAGAGGCTTACTTGAAATTTCAAAGCTTTTGATCGTTCTTCCTAATCTCAACGAAGTCTCGATGCATATACGAACCAATGAAAGATATTGGCCATATTTCAAGGTATTTTTTTAGTAATTTTTTTTTATTTACCATTATTTCTAATAACGTCAAATATCGTTATTTATATTTAAAATATGTAAATATAAGGACTGTGTTGGGATGATTGATGAGACACATATCAGTGCAAATATTTCGTTCGTGTATCAGAATAAATTTCGAGGACGCAAAGGCATAACACAAAATGTTATAGCTACTTGTGTTTTTGATGACATTTACACATGTCGTAGCTGGATGGGAGGGATCAGGTAATGATTCTCGCGTGTTCCTCGACACTATTACGAAGTCATCGTTACAATTTTTACATCCTCCTCCGGGTTAATTATTTTAAAGTTAAGATAAAATGCAATTTCCATACCTTCATTCTTAATATGTTATTTTCTTTTTTTAAGACAAATATTATTTGGTCGACTCTGGATATTCATTGATGGAAGGTTACCTTGTACCTTATCGGGATGTAACATATCATTTACAAGATTTTAAAAAAGAGTTGAGGTCAAGACCAGATAAATAATTTTTATTATATGCATCCTTCACTTAAGAATGTCATAGAGCGATGTTTTGGAGTTTAAAGGCAAAATGATCAGTTTTGAAACAAATGCCACGTTACAAATTTGAAACACAACGAGATATTACATTGGCTTGCATGACATTCTATAATTTCATAATGAAACATGCAATTGCAGATGAAGAATTCTTACGTTTCGAAGAAGAACAAATTGTGGAAGATGTAAGGGGTACACCTGAATATGATAATAATGGTGAGCCTGTAGATCGTCGATCTCGTGTTACCATGAAGATGACAATGACTGGAATAACTAATGCATTATGTGCTGTTTATAATAGAGCTTAAGAGTTTTGATTTATTTTAGATTTGTTCTTAATGAAAATTATATTTCTCTTTTTGTATGACATTGTAATACTTTTTATTTGATAAAATATGATTTGTGTATGGGATGTTATGCGGAGGTTGGATTGTGTATGGAATGTTAATGTGTATGGGATGTTATGTGGAGGTTGGATTATGTATGGAATGCTAATGTGTATAGGATGTTATGTGGATATTGGATTATGTATTATGTAGGTATTTTCTTTTTCAGGAAAATCTCATATGTCTATTTTTAAGAGGAGATGCTGTCGAAATTTCGATAGAATTATAGAATTATAAATTTTGTTAAAGTAAAATAATTAATTTTATAATTTTATAATATAAATTTATTATTATATATATATATATATCTATAATATATATATATATATAGTGTAATTATATATTTATTAAGAGATTTTGGTCATTTTTGTTATAATGTTAATAGTAACATTCTCTTAAAACAATGATGAACTATAATGACTTAAAACATATTGATGTACATATATGTATTTTTTTTTAATGTTAATGTGTATTAGATATTGCGTGGATGATAGATTATGTATTATGCAGTGCATTATGCAGGTTTTTTTTTATTAGGAAAATTTCATATGTCCATTTTTAAGAGGAGATGCTGTCGAAATTTCGATAGAATTATAAATTTTATAAATTTATTTAAATTAAAAATAATTATTTTTCTAATTTTTTAATATAAATTATATATTTATATATGTATTTAGTGTAATTATATATTTATTAGGTATTTTAATAATTTTTTACGTATTCTGGGTGTATTATCAATATTAAGGGTATTTTGATCATTTTATCAGAATCCAGTAATAAAAAACTGTCAAACGTATATACTTTTCTGGCTTCTGTGTTTATGTAACGAACAAACTTCTGTTGGATATGACTTTTCAAACTCTAGACTTCTACTTCTCTAGAAGTCAACTTCTTGTGTGATAGTGCAGTAAATGTGGGGATACCATCACCATCAACATCAGTATTAGGAGAAATATCAACATGTAGCTGAGGACCTAATGGTTGGGACTCTAGTGGTTGCGTTTTTTGAATAAATACAAGATCATCATCATCATCATCATCATGAAGCTCATGCTGCTCTCCAACTCTAGATGACCCAATGGATGGACGTGCACCAAGATTAAAAGAGCTTACGACATACTCTCCAGTAGCATAGGTCCCTTCAAATAGTATGTCCAACTCTTCAACATGTTCCAGTCCCTCATAACACCATTATACATCAATTTTATTTTTCTACAAAATAAATAAACTTCTTTAATATGTTTGAATAGGTAAATGTGACTTTCCTATTTGGTAATCTAATCGAAAATTACCTCCAACCAAGAGTTCCACTAGTCATCGCTCGCTAATACCTTATTGTTAACAGCATCGTAACCCACACCACTACATGCTTTTAACTTAATCCATCTAGCCCACATAGCTTTACTTTTATCCCAGTGATTCTTATGTTGTTTCTTAGTGTAATTGATCCCTGTCGTTGTTTGGAATTGCTTCATTAGAGATGAATATCCCAATACATTCAATGAAGTACCGGGTCTTTTTCCCTTTTTAACCAATTCCACGCAGATATCAACCCAAATCTTATGAAAATAGGGTGTCCATCTTGCAAAATCAATTTTTGACTCTGTTTCTTTTGGTTTTGTTACTTTTTATCTCGGCATTTGACAACTTAAATATTCATTTAAAAAAATAATAGATAAGGAATAAATAATAAATTGTAGTAAGTCAGATAGTCCATCTTTATATGTTATTATTAAAAATATGCTATCACTAAAAATAATATCAAGGAATGAGAACACTATTGTACCTCACACAAGTTATAGTTTGTTTATATGATAAAAATGTGTAGATTTGGTGGTAACATTGAACACAATTTGGCAACACATTTGCTCAAAGTAGGCAGCACATGTTCCAAAATTGGTTTGGAACTCAATTGCTTTGTAAGATTTAGAAAGAGAATATGTTGTTGTGGGTCTATTCTGTTGGAAATAATGTTTCATATTCCCCAAGGCCTCAAGTATATAAATCAGTTGGTATGTATAAAGGAAGGTATATAATTCAGCTGGTAGGTAGAACAAATAAACTTGTAAAACAGTACAATAAATAAACTTAGAAGGTTGTTTTGTTCATACAATAAATAAACTATGTGCTTCCCACTCATTGTATCAGAAGTTCAATATATCGATAAGATCTTTGTATATGACTAGTTCTAGCTTACCAGCACCCAAATTCTTTAGTGACTATAATTCCCAAGCCACTTCACACATTTTACCCATAGCTAATATGATGTTTCATTTTGTTTAGAACTTCACCCATGTACATAATCACCAAGTCGAGGTTGAAGAATAAGTTAAGTGGGAAAAAATTCAGAAAATTCAATAGAACGGAGAAAAATAAGATAGGGCTAGGACCGTGTAATTGTTCCTACTAGGTGAGGTTCTTATTTTATATCATTAAATTTCATGTTGAACTACAATAACAAATAATTAAACGTCATATTTATACCATCCATACTTGCACAACAAGTAACCATAGTAACCAAACCCCATATTGATACCATCCATGCATCCACAACAAGTAACAATATTCAAGTTTATATTGTTTGGTACATGCAACCAAAATCAATTACATCCTCATTTGCATGATCATTATCTAATGCTTCATCAGTAATATGGTTACCATCATTATCATCGAAGTCATCTTCTCTTAAAAATTACTACATATTAATCACAGAAATTGTGACTATGCCCATATAGAGAAGATCGGGATGGAGCATTTTGAGTTCATGCCAGTGGATACTACTTGTGATAGGATTTGCTTGTATGTGTTGGATCGACCAAATTTGTTGGATGTGAATATTAGAAGAACAACATGGCATTCGTAATGAACATATTTTAAAACATATTGGTTACTCGAATCACAAAGAATGGAAAACTACTTGTAAATAAGGGCCTTAACTTTCAATGATACTTTATCCATAGGGTTTTCCTTGTTACCAAAAACGAGATCGTTCTAATCGTCTAAAATCCACATAAATACTTCAAACTAAAAATATTGGTTGGTCACTTCTCCACGTGCTAGAAAATGGTTATGGGCATTATCCACCAAACAAAATTTACTAGAGGAACTCCTAAACAAATTGAAGAAGGAATAAGGGATAAAGATGTGAACGATTGTATCTTTCATTCCATTGCACAAGGGACTCTTGTTGAGGATTGTAAAGCCCTTATGAAGGAAAGAAAATTATGTTCTTAAGAGTGACAATTTTACTATAACTAAATGGCTCTTATATGGGAAACTGTAGGAAAAAAAGATGGTTAACATTATACGTGTCAAAAACAAATGCTCTAATATCATGGTTATGCTAAAAGGCTGCCAACATGGTTAATACTACAATTCTGCTATTCATAAGCCCATTCATAGATATGAAAAAAATGGTAAAAATGATGCCATATTTATTGATAACCATAAAATGAGGCCACTTAAAAGCAAATGAAGTAATAAGGTTTTTCCAAATCACATGTTCTGTTTTAAAACAATGTTCTATTTTGTGAGGATGGTCACTATGATGGGAAGATCATCCTTACAAAAAAATCAGCTCCATCAGAAACTTTTAAATCCATCAATCCATCAAAAGTGATTTACAAATTATTGACAAAAATTGGTAAAAAATCGACGGTCCACATTCTAAATCACTTTTAATGGGGTTAGAAGTTTCAGATTGGACTGATTTTTTTTTCGGATAATCTTCCCATCATATAGATCATCCTCACAAAAAATCAGCTCAATCTGAAACTTCTAACCCATATTTTGAAATTTTATTAATGTTACATTGTTTTTACATTTGTTTTCTCATATGTCCCTTGAGCCTGACCCTTTCAGAATTACTATATCTTCATTTGTTTCCAAAATTATTGGGGTAGATGAAATTCTTAGGCTGATGAGTTTAGAGAAATTACAGAAATTGGGATGGAAGTATAGGGCATTGGGGAAAAAAAACAAAAAAGCATAAAATCAAGCAAGAAAAAAATACCTTAACAGATCAATCAAAAATAAATATCAACCAAGATAAATAAAAACCTTAACAGAATTGCAAACTAACAAAGCAAAAAATCCAAACAAACAAAAATAAAATAAAAATTGGGCAAATCGCAAAGCTATTTTGGTTATGAGTGAGAATCCAATCAAACCCAAAACCCAACAATACCCATAAATATTTTATTTCTCTATTACAAACTAATTTTTTTGGTTCAGATTTGGAATGGAGAGGATGAAGAGGAGAGGGTGAGAGAAGAGTATAACACAGAGGCAAACTTCCAATCAACATGATCATACGCGTTTCCCATATCAACCTTTAAAACAAAAACACTTGCAGCTCTAAATACCAAAATCCCATCTAAGATTATCCTCAAAACATATAAGGAAATATAATATAGAACATTTT
Organism: Akebia trifoliata; assembly: GCF_017979445.1. Classification (NCBI taxonomy): domain Eukaryota; kingdom Viridiplantae; phylum Streptophyta; class Magnoliopsida; order Ranunculales; family Lardizabalaceae; genus Akebia; species Akebia trifoliata. The sequence goes on from NW_028237265.1 coordinate 30,149, forward strand.
CTCTTTATCAAAGTTTTTATTTAAATTTGTAGACATAGGCTTGGTTGGAATCAATTTAAACCATCCGATTGCTCATATTGCTTAGCAGTCAAGGCTTTGGTATAAACCCTTTTTTTTCTTAATGAGGACAAATCAGCGTTTGATCAAATTTATCAATTTTCTACATTATTAGGAGAGAAATTTCAACTTCTCTCCCATGAAAACTGAGAGCAGAGAGTGGAGATTTACCTTCGTGAGAGTCAAGGAAATCCTTGATTCGCAACCTGTAGAGAGTGAGAGATAGATTTGTGTGACCCGAGAGAGATCTAAACGAAGAAGGAAGTCGAGAGTGAGAGTGGAGAGTCTTCAATGGTGGATGAATACGAGAGAGACAAAAGAGATCACAAAGAGAAGTTGCAACGAGAGAGACGAAGATGGAGTTTCGTTGAAAGTCAATAACGAAATAAGATTTAGGTTATTTCGTTGGAAATTCAAAGAAAGGTGAGGGGTATTTTGATCATTATACCTAAATCGTTTTTCAATGTTCGACTTTGCGTGGAAGCAAAACAAAAAGCCTCATTTACACGTCTCCATATAAGAGCTGTTTTTTTTGCTTTTTTTGATATCTGTGAGAGTTGAAAAAGCTCAAACGAACACGGATCTTATGACTTTTTTAGCTTAAAAGCTAAAAAAAACAAAATAAGCTGACTTCTAAATTTCAAACGAACAGCCCCCTTAGGGACTACTTAGAAAGAAATACTAAAGCCCCTTTTTTGTGTGACGTACATCAAACTTTCTATTAAAAGTGAACAGCAAAATACACTCAGTGACGAAGTTGCACTAGTGGACTAAAAAAGAGTCGAATTTCTTTTCAAACTGTTAGCTCTGCAACAAATCCTCCATTTCCATGCCGTTTCGAAAGAATCTCCTCGTCTTCATCTCCGCCTCCATTGCTGCAGTTCTCGCAATCGTGTTTCTTCCCGCTTTAAACACCACTAAATGTAAAACTTCCAGTATTTTTACCCCTAAATTACTCTTAATTTCATACTTAAAAAACCCTCAAATTCCTGGAATTATTTGCAGGGTTGGTTCGAAATTCATCATCTGAGGTAGCAGATTTGGTGGTGAAGAATGCAATTATCTACACCAGCGATTCCTCTCTCCCTTTCGCCGAAGCCATGGCTGTTCGAGATGGCAGGATTATTCGAATCGGCAATTATTCTGTTGTTAAGGTCGCTCTCTTTTGTTAACTGAAATCTCATTTAAGATTGTCCATTCCTTTGATATGTTCGTTTTAGACTATTTTAGGAAGCTTTCTTGACCTAATTTGGAGGGGGAATACTTTTCGGTAGATAATCTTGTAAATTGTCTGTTGGATTATTTTGATGGAAAAGGTATAAAAAATCATTGAGAATGAAGGGGAGAATTCTTTTTTCTTTTCTTTTGATAGGTAAAAGCTGAAGTTGGGTTCAGGTGCTCTTATTACTCATGAACATTTATTTTCTCTCCTATTTGGAGAGAAAAAAAGAGAGGAAAAACTGGCCCGTTTTTCTCTCCATTATTCTTCTTTTCTCTCCTCACTTCACAATCCAAACAATAGAAATAGGGAGAAACTCACTTTTTTTTCTTTTTTCTTTTCTCTCCATTTCTCTCAATCCAAACACACTGGAAGACACGGGAATGACACTCCATACATCGTATCAACTTAGCTAAAATACTGAGGCATACACCTTTGACACACGGTGTTTATGATGGTGTGAGACGTGTGCCTTTTGTGTGTGTGGAGGGATAAAATCGTCCCCCATTTGGATCGCTCATTTGCACCATCAACACGCATCCTGAGGCGGACACGTGGTATTATTTGAACGTGACTCTATCTTATTAGGGAAGAATCTCAATTTAAGAGATTCTTCCCCTTTTATGTAATTACTAATTTGGATATGGGGGTAATAGAGTAAATTGTAATTTAACGAGAGGATTATGATTCTTTTTAGGATTTCTTTATTTAAAGGCCTTGAGGCCATTGTAAAGGGGGAGGAGAGGAGGAAAGTGGGAGATCGAGGTGAGGGGGTCGTGTAAAACACTAATTTATAGTGAAATGACTCTCTAAGCCCATGGACGTAGACATGCTTACCGAATCATGTAAAAAACCCTTGTGTTCTCACTTTTCCATGTTTTTTTATATAATTATTTTGTAAGTTTATTAACGAAATCGTGATCAAGGTCGATTTATCACAAAATTGACCTCTATAGTGTGTGTGTGTGTGTGTGTGTGCATGCATGCATGTGTGTACATGGGTGGGTGTGCGTGTAGAAGGTGTGAGATGTGTGCCTTTTGTGTGTGTGGGAGCGGGGTGTGTGTGTGTGAGCGAGAGAGAGAGAGAGAGAGAGAGGAGAGAGAGAGAGAGAGAGAGAGAGAGAGAGAGAGAGAGAGAGAGAGAGAGAGAGGTTTTTAAGCTCTTTTTACAAGCTTTGGGACGTTTTGGGGAAATCACCCCCCCTACCCCCTCAACGAGTAAGCGGTATCTTTTTTAAGCTGTTTTTATAAGCTTATGTCATTCATGTGAATGCAGAATTTACTTAGACATGGAACTACAGAATTGAATTTTAAGGGAAAGATTGTGGTTCCCGGATTTATTGATTCCCACACGCATGTGCTTTTCGGAGGCTTGCAGGTTTGCAGCAATCCTATCCCCTCTTGATTTGGTTCTCAATCATGTGGATTATTTTGCATATTTATTTTGATATAAATTTCCCTATTTTACTGTTTTCTAATTTCAACAGGGATGATTCGTTGAATCTGGATTTTAGTTATATAACAACTTATGATGAGTCTTAAATATTAATAAACTAATTTTGACATTTTTAGGAAATAATCCTCTTAAATGTCGTAAGAGCGAATGAATGTCAATAGGAAATATGCAACTGAATCCACCGTTTAAGTTAATTTACATGGAGATGAGTCAAGGGATGATTTGTTTTTTCTTTTTGGTGAGGATGATCTTTTTTACCATGGGGACTACTAAAAACAAATCAGTTCATTTCAATGTTTGTAGCCTTACCGAAAGATGGTTGTAAATTAAAAAAGTTATGGACCATCCATTCTACTATTAACTTGGCATCTGATAGATTATAAGTTCTATAAGGGAGTTGATTTTTTGTGAGAATGATCTCCATGATGAGAAGATCATCTTCACAAAATTAGCCCTTAACTCATCAAACATGTGTGCCCCATCTTTTTTAGCTTGTCATAATATCCTGATAAACACTGAGGATAATCTTCATTATGAGCAAATCAACTTCATAAAAACTCACTCCTTGATTCATCTCCACGTGGGCTCCATGAATCTGAGTTTTATAGTGTGTTATATCCCAATCCATAAGTCAATTACATTTTCTTATCAACTTATGCTGCAATATTCTTAAATTTTAGTGTAGCATCCTCTCAACTGTGTTTCTACCACTAAGAATTACTTTACTGTTTTTTCTTAAAAGTAACTTGTATTGGTTTGGTGTAATTTGGTGACACAATCCAGATGATGCAAGTGCAACTACGAGGTGTGAATGGCAAAGATGAGTTTGTAAGAAAGGTTAAAGAAGCTGTAAGAGGTAAACTTCTTTTAACAAATATATATATATATATATTTGATAAGCAAGCTAGTTAGTGGTTGCTGTCACCTTCTTTTAATAGTTACACATTATTTTTTTTTTAATGAAGAATAACTGTTATATATTTGAAAGCAATGTATTTCTTCAGCAGGTCATCTTGACCGCCTTTCTTAATACAATTTTACTTATTAAAGAAAGAAAGAAAGAAAGAAAGAAAGAAAGAAAGAAAGAAACAAAGAAAAGGCAATGCATTTTTTTTTTGAAGTTGGGTTCAAGGGGTTTGAACATAGGACGTGGGAACAACACTCCATGCGTCTTACCAGTTAGCTAAGTTTACACTTCATCGAATGGTCCTACTTACTTTTAAGGATGAGACACCTGTCTCT
>NW_028237266.1:0-34045 GCF_017979445.1 Akebia trifoliata
ATTTTTATATTTCTGTTATGCCATTCTTGAATTCCCGCCGCGGCCTCGTTTTCTATCAAGCTGCGGCTTGAAGACTTTCTAGCTTGTATACTTAGCTTCTTTCTTCCAAGAGTGAACAAATTTGAGTCCAGAATTTCTCCTAAACGTATGCAAACATCTCAATGTTCCATATTGTTCCTAAACTGCAAAATAAACATAAAAATCAAATAAAAACATAGAATCACATAAAAAGTATAAAACAAACTAAACTTAACTAAAAATAACTAAAAGACTCTAAAATTAATAAAATATTATATCTAAAAGTGGTTAATTCGTAGGTATAAAACCTACTCATCACTTCAAAAGCTATTGTTTTGACATGATAAACCTCACAAACAAAAGTTCACCAAAAACTATAGGAGAAGATTGCCTAATCATCTCTAATAATATTATTGATGCTTTATAAAAGATGGTCTGATTTATCTGCTGACAAAATTATGATCCTTAGTGAGCTTCCAAGGGCAAAATCTATCCTTGTTGAGCACCTGAAAAAAATAAGCAAATTATTTGTGTTCATGTTATGAATTTTGATATTTTTTCCCAATTACTTTGTTATTTTATCAATTCTAGAATAGAGGGAGTTAAATTCTAAGCCGATTCTTCTCATCATTAGTTCTTTATGACTTTTATGTTTCACCAGTGTTATTTGTGTTAATAGTACAAAAAGGTTATTAACTAATATTATGGAGTTTTCAGCTCTTGAGGAATGGCGTAAACGGAAGATGGAAAGAGCCAGGCTGCGTGAACTTGAGAAAAACGGAACGGTCACCTCTCAAGCATAAAATCCATATAGATATTGTATATTCCATCCATTCAAAAAATGGTTGGATGATTATTCCTCATTTCAAAAGAAAAAATAAATTTCTGACTTAGTTGAATTTTGAATTATCATCGGGTGTATATTTTCAACTGTTATCTTTTAGTTATGATCAATTCAGAACTTTATGTGCTACTCTATGTTTATGTGATAAAAAATAAAGTGTGACAATTGGAGGTGTTACGTTTTTTCCTGATCAACAACCATCTTCCATGTTTTTTTGGTTTTTGTTTTTCTAACCATTAGCTAATTGTTGTAATTCTTGTGGTCAGGCATTGGATGAGCTTTTGAAAAGTTTGACACATTGCAGGGTTGAGATTGTATTTGCAGTCTACAATATTATAGTCAAGTTTGAGCTTAGACCCATATCTCAGTCGGTTTGGTACATCACAAGGAAACTTTGAGGTCGTGGGTTCAAGTCCAACTTACCCATCCCAAAAAAGAGATTAGTAGTCAGGCATAAAGTTAGATCCTGGTGGTTTGATTGTTGTTTAGATAATTTTCATTCTCTAGCTTGTCCATTGGTCTCGAATCCCGTTTTCACAGGCTCAGAGAAACTATATTAGTTCAATCGAAAGCCAAGAAATATGTGTGCAGATGCAGGGGATATACGGTCACCATTCAAGGTTGGTTCTCTTCTGAATATTTATCCATGCCAAAGATCAGCCTTCTTATCCCCTTGATCCAATTCATCGAATTGTGTTTCACAAATCTTACATGAGCGCCATGTGCATACCGTTATAAGTTAGCATATTTACTAACAGCAGACAACTTCAACTGTAATAGAAAACTGTCTAATTCACAAAAAAAAAATTAGTCTTCCATTAACATCCCCAATGCCTACTTTGTGGCAGCTTTCACCATTCATTTTGGGTTCCCAAGTAGCTCTTTCCCTATGTCACTCCTATCGAAGTTTGATTCCAACGCGTCATACTAGCTATGATTCCAAGTAGTACAATTCCAACTAATTCAACAAAAAAAAGAAAAATGTGGAAGTGTTAGTGGTGCACAAAGTTGTAACATTAACGGTGACAAAGGATGTCTCGACTCCATATTTGAAATGTCAATTATTGAGATTATCTTCTTAGATAATCTATATAATAAAATACAACGGTTGTCCCGTTGTTTTCTTTATCTCAATCTTTCTCCCTCGTAAAAAAAAAAGTATAATATTGTACCTCTTTTTAAAAATACTCTCAATTTTATTATGTTATCCATTTTAATAATAACCCTTCAACTTGCAAACTCTAGGTAATAAATAAGTTTCCCAATAATAAGATTGTAAATATGAATTTTATTGTTTTGAAAATTTACGACTAGTGAACTCCCAAATCTGAAATTCAAATCCAAATAGTGAAAAAAGTTTATGTTTTTTATTTTTTACTTTTTTGAAAAATGCTGAAATGACAAAAATAATTTACTGTGATTCTCACAAGTCTAGCGTGGGATGTGCATATAATCATAGATGTGTTTCATCGTGATACAAGTAAAAACCATCTACGATTACGTATGCATGTCCAGCATGACTCTTTTTTTTTTTTTAATACTTTGTCCTCTCTATTCATCTCAACACCACAACATATTCTCGAGATACGTCTAAACAATATATGTCCAAATCGACTGAGTCAAATCGGACCCACGACCCGATTCCAAAATCAGGTTCTTAAACGCGCAATTCTCAATAAATCGATTGTGATCAAAGTTGTAATAAAACAGAATCTGCTTTGTAATTCATGCCAGCTTCATCTCTTCGTTTCATCTCTCACTCTCCCACTGTAATATACTCTCCTCTCAATTTTCTTCTCCAACTCCTCCAACACTCCATCGATCACAAATGTCTGAAACTCACCCAGCAGTCTCACGCTCAAATTTTCTCTCTTGGGTTAACTCAAGACCCTTTTCTTGCAACCAAACTCATCTCATCCTACTCTATCTGCGGATTCCCAAGCCATTCTCGCCTCTTCTTCGAATCAATTCTCCACAAAAACGTGTTCCTATGGAACTCTTTGATCAATGGGTACTCTAAAAATGGAATCCATGAAATGGGTTTTAATCTGTTAAATCGAATGTGTGTTGAGGAGATTAATCCAGATAATTACACTTTATCAACCCTTTTGAAGATTTCTGGTGATATTGGAGATTTAAAAATTGGAGGAGTGATTCATTGTTTGAGTATTAAAATGGGTTTTGTTTGGGATGTCGTTGTAGCAAATTCTTTAATGTCGATGCACTGTAAATGTGAGAGTTTTACAGATCTTTGCAAGGTGTTTGATGAAATGCCGCAGAGAAATTCTGGGTCTTGGAATGTTTTAATCTCTGGGTTTACGGTTTCTGGGAATTCTGTGTTTAATGAGGATGCATGGAGGTTTGTGAAACAGATGCAAATTGAAGGAGTGAGACTAGATGGATTTACTGTTTCTAGTCTTCTTTCCTTGTGTGGCACAAATACTGGAAAGTGGGATCATGGAAGAGAGATCCATTGTTTTATAGTAAAAAATGATCTGGGTTTGGATTCGGATGTTCACGTGGGATCTTGTTTGATCGATATGTACTCAAAGAATAAAAATATAATTACGGGAAGACAGGTTTTTGATCGGATGAAATGTAGAAACATTGTTGCTTGGACAGCAATGATTACGGGTTACGTACAAAATGGAGGTTCAGAGGAAGCTCTGATGCTTTTTCGTGAAATGCAGCTCAGAGGTGGGATAGAACCCAATAGAGTATCTCTTGTAAGCATTCTTCCGACTTGTAGTTCTCTCGCTTGTTTAATGGAAGGGAAACAAATTCATGGATTTTCAATCAGAAAAGAATTCAACAATGAAGTTTCTCTTAGTAATGCATTAATCGACATGTATTCTAAATGTGGGAGCTTGGATTGTGCTAGACGTGTTTTTGATAATGATGCTTTTTGTAAAGATGCAATTTCTTGGAGTTCAATTATTGCTGGATACGGATCACATGGCAAGGGCGATGAAGCCATTTCCCTGTTTCATAAGATGGTTCGACTTGGGATTAAGCCTGATAATATCACATTAGTAGGAGTACTTTCCGCCTGTAGTAGATCCGGATTGGTAACGGAAGGATTTAACATTTATAATTGTGGGATTATCGATTTTGGGATTTCGCCAACAGTGGAGATATGTGCTTGTATGGTCGATATGTTAGGTCGAGCAGGCCAGCTTGATCAAGCATTGAAATTTATTAACTCGATGCCCATGAAACCTGGACCGAGTGTGTGGGGAGCTCTTTTTGGTGCTTGTGTAGTACATGGAAACTCAGAAATGCGGGATTTGGCTTACAAGTTTCTCATTCAATTAGAACCCGAGAACCCATCAAACTATGTATCGCTCTCAAATGCATATGCTTCATTTGGAAAATGGGATGTTGTGGCAAAATTACGAATGGGGATGAAAGGCAGAGGTTTGAGGAAGTTTCCTGGATGTAGTTGGATTAATATAAGTAGCAAGACCCATTATTTCTACGTTGCAGATAAAACACATCCTTGTTCTTCTCGAATTTACGAGGTGTTAGATGACCTCATATTGATGATGAAGAGTGCTCAGTACGATCCTGATTTCAAAAATTTGATGTAGATCTATTGTTTGGTTTATTTGGTTCACAATGTGGTCAATCACCAAGAGTAGATGGTTATTTATTCCGAGAAGTATTAGATCATAATCTTACTATAAAATTATTTAATTTATTCTTGTGCAAATAAAGATTTTAATATGTCTGAATTTGCAACTAATGACATCATGAACAATGATTTTGTTATCTGTTATTGAGATGTAACTTACGTTTGGTCCTTGATAGTGAAGAGCTTTAACATTCATCTTAGAATACTTTCCGAAACATAGAATTTCCCCTACTCTAGATGTAAAAGTACATGATAGGGCTTCATAAATCAGTTTTTCATTTTCTTTATCGTAATGATCCTTAACTATGAAGTTTAATTCATTTATCTTCTTTCAACTTTTATTTTATTTAAAATTTTCAGTAATTTTCTGATTTGAAGGAATAGAAAAACACGAAGATCTCCGTTAAGTTTGCTATCTTCTATCATCTATATCTCTTTTAGCCTATTTTCTAGTTGTTGAGAATACTTGTCAAACTATTGGGATCAACTCTTTACGATAGTTCCTTTAAATCTTCTTTCATCTTGCCTTGAAGCAATCTTGAATAGTAGATTAGTAGGCGTGGATATGAATATACAATCTCATCCGGGCTTACTAAAATTAAAAAAGAAAGAAATATAATTAATAAAAAAAAAAAAAAAGAAACATTACATTCACATATATATGTTCCAAAATAAAGCCTAATTATACATAGCTTCCCACAAGACCCTAATCGAACTATAAATAAACAGTTACAAAACTAGTGGGGACATATCATATGTACACAAATATTTATGTGACAGTAGTACAGAAGCAGGACTACGTGAGTTGCCTCACAATTCTAACAAAGTTCCTTTGATCTCATGCATCTTTGTAAGAGTTTCTCTCATGGTTAAACGGGCTTTTGGTATGTCTGCTGCACAAGCCAGGCCCACTCTTATCACGGAAGCGAAACACTCATCTTCTCTACTTTTCCAGTTACTTGTAGAGCTGCTACTACTGGTTGTGGAAACACTATAGTTGTTATTGCTGCTGTCGTAATCTGAACCATTATTGTTATCAAAGATTCTCGAGTCAATGATTTCCCTAATTCGATTCTTGTCCACAGAAGATGCAAATATATTCAGGTCTAGACCATCTCGAAACATCTCGTCTGTGGGTTTCCTTCCTGTAAATATCTCTAGCAGTAGAATTCCATAGCTGTAGACATCCCCGCTTGTCGAAGCATTACTGCCCAGTCCGTATTCTAGGAAACCAAAACAAAACATTAGATACTTATTTTCTTTATTTTTAATTGGGGTGTAATTAGTAAAAGTTGGTGTGCCAATAGTAGCTCTCACAAAATAACGTTTTTTTTTCCATGGGTTTGTCTAATAGTATAGTTTGATACCTGGAGCAATGTAGCCAGTGGAACCCATCACTCCAATTGTGCTACTCTGATCCTGTGAAGGATTATTACAAGAGAGAATCCTTGCGAGTCCGAAATCCCCTACATGAGCAACCATGTCTTCGTCCAAAAGGACATTGCCAGGTTTAAGATCACAGTGAACAATAGGTGGTTCACAGTCATGGTGCAGATAATCCATGGCAGAAGCTACATCTATGGCAATGTTCAGTCTCTTCATCAAGTTCAACCTTAGCCCAGACTCGGGGTCGTCTGGATACAACCACTTCTCTAGGCTTCCATTAGACATGAACTCCATAATCAAGGCCTTGAATTCTTCTCCTCTGTGATCAATGCTTGTGCATGAGGTGATGACCTTTACAAGGTTTCGATGCCGAACATTCTTTAGAACTTCACATTCTGCTGTGAAGCTCTTAGAAGCTTTGCTTTGTTTAAGGTCGAGAATCTTGATTGCAATGATGGTTTTCCGACTTTGGTCACCTTCACCGTCACCGTAACCGTCACCGTCACCGCTGATTCCTCTGTAAACCGAACCAAACCCTCCCTTTCCTATTAGATTTTCTGATGCAAAATTATTGGTGGCAGACAGAATCTGTTTGTACGATATCTTCAGTGGTCTCCCTTTGTAAGATGGAGAAAATTTACTTCCCTTTGATTCTCTCTTCTGTTTCTTTTTCTTTTGGACAACAAATACCCATATCAAACATGAAGAAACACAAATTAGTGCAATAAAGCTAACTATAGGGACAATGATCTTGAATGCAATTGATATATTTTGCTTCTTTTTAATTGCACATGTAGGGAGTTTCAGTTTCTCGGTCATCTCTTGATCCCCACTGCAAAGCTTATTATTTCCTTGAAGAGAATTCCAGCTAATGTTCGCGAAGATTCCTTCTCGTGGTACGTATCCTTCCAAATCATTGAAGGAAAGATTCAAGCTCTTCAAAACCCGAAGATTCTGTAAACCATCTGGGATCTGTCCTGAAAGATCATTTAATGAAAGATTCAAGGTTTCTAGAGCTGCTAATCGTCCCATTGAATTTGGGATTGAGCCGTTGAGTTTGTTCTTAGCCATGATAAGTGTAACCAAGCTCGAACAGCCATCGATGGTTTCTGGAATATTGCCGGACAGCTTGTTATCTGAAGTATCCAGGAATCCCAACTGCGACAACTTTCCTACTTCAATGGGCAAAGAACCACTTAAAGCATTCCCACCCAAATGCAGCTCATATAAATTTGAGAGTCTGAAAATCTTCGTTGGAATGCTTCCATTCAATCTGTTCTTGGCGAGATCCAATAAGTTCAGATTCTGACAGTCACCTATACTCTCAGGAATTCTTCCGGAAAACTGATTAGCTCCCATGATAAGCTGAAAAAGCTGAGTAAGATTGCTGAAGCTGTTCGGTATTTCTCCAAAGAACATGTTCTGTTGCAGAGAAAATTTGTTTAAATTTTTAAGTAGTCCTATGGAGTTGGGTATTAAACCTCGGAAAGAATTTTGCTGCAGATCCAAGACTGTGAGGTTCCGATAGTTCTCCATTCCTATAGGGAAGACCCCGGAAAGATAGTAGTTGTTTCCTAAACAAATTTCTCGAAGATGGGTCGATAGATTGGCTGTTGTAATTGGAAGCTCTCCCGCTAGTTGGTTGGAAGCTAGTATGATAACCTCCAAATGGGTGCAATTAGTGAGCGAATCGAATACTTGACGGTTCATTTCTGTGGTAGAAGACAGAAGATTCATGCCTAGATTCAGAAAATTGAGATTTTTCAGGTTACCAAGTGAAGGGATTACACCTTCAAATCGGTTCGAACCTAAATCGAGGAATTGAATTGTTGATGAATTGGATAAAGAACTTGGTATAGGTCCCTTGAGGTTATTTCGGGACATATAGAGTTCCTTGAGATTGGGAAGAGCAAGCATCATGTCATGTGGTAGCTTTCCTATGAGCTTATTTTCCGCTACGGAGAATAAGATCATAGAGGAGATGTTATAAATTGAATGAGGTATCTCTCCAGTTAGATTGTTTTGAGAGAGATGAAGAATGAGAATTTTTTGGAGACGACCCAACTCATTTGGAATTGTGCCGGAGAAATGGTTTCGTGAGAGGTAGAGATGAGTAAGAGAGGAGAGATTTCCAAATGAAGGAGGGATTGAACCACTAAGATTATTTACTGCAACGTTGAGATGTTTGAGCTTCATTAAAAATCCCAACTGAGAGGGAAGGTTCCCAAGTAATCCGTTATATGAGAGATCGACTTGTCGGAGGTTAGAGCAATGAGAGAGTGTAGTGGGGATGATACTATCAATAGAATTGTTGGAGAGGATGAGACGTTGTAGGAGAGAGAGATGGCCAAACTCTTGAGGAATTGGGCCGTGGAAGAGGTTGTTGGAAAGGTTAAGAATTTTGAGGGAGCTGAGATTAGAGAGTTGTGGAGGAATGGTACCGGACAGACCGAATCCTCCAAGCTGAAGTGATTGGACACGGGGGAGGTTTGGGTTATTGGTGCATGATACGCCGAGCCAATTGCAGATAGATGTACTATGGTTCCATCCCAAGAGAGTATTTTGAGGATCGGAGACTAAACGTTTGAAGGTGACAAGGGCTTCTCTTTCTGTACCACTAACATCGGCATTGTTCATGATGAAAGAATAAATGAGGACAAGGAAGAAAAGCGCATAGCGGGTGCCCTCCATACGGGTTTCCGATCTCGGGTACGCAGGAGATCGCCTCATTGAGATCATATAACTTCTCTTTTTTTTTGTTTTGTTTTGCTAAGCAAGCAAGTGTATTTGTATCGATTAAATATTTTATACAATTAAAAATAATAATAAAAAAAAAACAATTTTTTCAAAACATATCTTTTTCAAGTTACGTTAACATTTTTTTTTTCAAAATATATGGATTAATATTAAATATTTCATGTTAGGGGTAGGGCCCACAGGACCTACAACTGATTAATGAGATTTGGAGTTTTGCAAAATAAATAAGGAATGCTATTGAATATTCCACGTTAAAGTAGGACCCAAAAGAGTTACTTTTGATTATTAACCTCCCATTTCATGGTGGGTAATTAAAAAACTACCCTAAGAATTAATTAGGGCTAGTCACATTATTGCTGAATTATTTTATTTTATATGAGTTAAAAGTTTCGGGATGAGTGATTTTTTTAGTGATGATGATCTCTATGATGATGAGATCAACCGATAAGTTCATTCCAAAATTTCTATCTTCATCAAAATTCGTTTATGAAAAAAAAGAGAGGATGATTTACGATTCTTGAACTTCTTTTCATGGGTTTAGAAGTTTAGAAATGGGCTGATTTTTGGTGCGGATGATCTCCTCATCATAGAGATCACCCTCACCAAAAATCAGCTCATTCCGAAATTTTTAACCCATATAAGACAAAACAATTCTGCTATGGTCTGGGTTGCCCATATTAATTTGTGGGGTGCTTTTATAATTACCCTTTAATGGTAGCTTGACTAGTTAATTGCATTTGAAGAGTCAACTATGGGGGGAAATTCTCGAGTTTGGACACGTGGCTCAAACGATTCTCGGAAGCATGAACTTGAAGCCCGGATGGACTGCTTGACGGGCACCATTGACAGAACTCCTCGGATACACGGATGTTCAGCTCGAACGTGTATCACCAACCCATCATGTAGCTCAGATGAAGTACTTCGCGGATATCAATGTTAGTATAGATCGACAGGACGAATCTGACAGGTGATCTATCGATTGACAACTTTGACAGGTGATCTATCGATTGACAGCTTTGACAGGTGATCCATTGATTGGTAGTCCTGACAACCCATACCATGTCAGATAAGTCCTGGTAACTCCAGGATTGGCAGAGCAGTTGCAACTACCCCTGCACCTGACATACCAGAGAGTAAGCAAACTGTCCTAGGTCACATCAAGGAATGGCATGGACAACGATCATCATAGACACCTATTTATGGGTGAGGACCATGGAGAAAAGGGGGTTCTCTTTTTTTTCTTCTATCTGAAACTAGATTAAGTTTTACAGATTTGATTATCATAGTCTCTAACTTGATTATTGGAGTGGGCTAATTCATAGGTTCGCCCGAGCAAAGAGAGGAAGGAATATAGTAGAGCAAAAATCTGCATCTACAATTTGGCGCCGTCTGTGGGAATACTTACAAGGAGAAAAATGACCAAGATGGGAAGAGCCAGAGGCGAAACGCGCGGAGAACCATCAAACCCCTTACCAGCAGACTCACCCCCGAATGTTCAAGACCCTATGCTGGTAATGTACAACCTACTTACGGAGATAAGAGAGGAAATGTGTAGGGGGTTGGAGAAGCAGAATGATGAAATAACAAATATAAGGAGGGAGAATGAGGAACTCCGACAAAAGCTGGGCGAGGGCGCGGGAACTGAAGAAGGTCTGGATGGAGAACAAAGCCGGGGTCATACTGTCAGAACTGCAAGGACAAAGGCAGATTGGACCGAGGACTCAGCGGCAATAAAGACGCAGTAGGGAAGCTCAGAAGTTAAGGACTTAATGATGAGAAAGGAAGTGGAGGAAATGTTAAGGCGGAGGGATGAAGAACTCGCACGTGGAAAGGACCCCGCGCAAAATGTGCATAATGCAATCCGAGAACTCAAGGGGACACCGTTCTCACCAATGATAATGAGCTCAGAACCCCCAAGAGCGTTCCATGCACCGAAATTCGAAACCTATGACGGAACAAGGGACCCTATGGACCACATCCTTCACTACAGGAGCCAGATGGTGTTGTACCAGAATGATGACTCGTTACTCTGCAAGCTATTTCCATCAACTCTGAGGCACGGGGCCATGACCTGGTTCCAGGCGTTACCAGCTGGGTCCATCATGAACTTTTTCGAACTAGAGGAAACGTTCGTTGGCCAGTTCGTGCATCTGCGGAAGAAGAAGGTCGGAGTTAACACTTTGTTCAACCTTCGACAGGAAGTCGGAGAGAGTATCCGATCTTTCGTTACTCGTTTCCGAACAAATGTGTTAGATGTAGAAAGCATGGATGAGGCAACTGCTTGTGCGGCGTATATATCGCGACAGTCATTCCGGGAACACGGCTGCATGAATCGTTGATCAAGTCCGACCCAACCCATTTGGAGGACCTATATTCGAAAGTAGAAAAATACATCCTCGTGAAGGAATCTGTGAAGGGCAGGAGGCGGAGCGCTCAAACAGTGGCCAATAGCGAGGGAGGAAACGAAGCACCAAAAGCACCAACCTAGCTCGGAGGGGAAGGAAGCAAGAAAAGGCGACGAGAGTCGAATGACCAGTCGAGATGGAAGAGAGGCCAGGTGTATACATCACTTAACAAAAAATTGTTAGTAATACTGAGGCACATAAAGAGCGACCTCAGTTTCATTCAGCCACCTCGAGGTTATAAGGGGAAACCTGGGAAATCATACTGTGAATATCACGGAGCTGAAGACCACCCAACCGAAGATTGTTACAGGTTACGCCATACCATCCAGGATATGGTCGAAGCGGGGAAGCTCAAAGAGTATGTCTTATCTGGGAGAGAGAAAAGAAGGGAGACACCTGAGGGGGGCGAATGAAAACCCCGACCTCGGTGGCCAGAAGAAGGGGGACGCCGCAAGTCGAATGAGCGCAGGATAATGCATACCATCACGGGAGTGTTGGGGGCTGGAAGGCTGTCTAAGCAGATAGTTCGGGGGAGAGTAAAAAGAATCTGACATGTGGTGTGTCAACCAGGTAGCATCGGGAGTATGGGTAACTGGGACATCAGGCAACGGAGCAGATGCGTGGACGATAACTTTTACAGAGGACGACCTGAGGGGAACGACAATGCCCCATCAAGACGTCCTCGTGATAGCACTCCCAGTTGGGAACGTCGAGCTCCGAAGAATACTGGTGGATTCTGGAAGCGTGGTGGATATTCTGTTCTTGAGTATAGCCAGAAAGATGGGGATTTCGGACAGTTTGGAACCGACCTAGACCCTAGTATACGGGTTTAACGGAGCTCTCAGCAGCTCGATGGGAGAAATAACCCTCCCAATCACAGCAGGATCGAAAATGGTAATGACGAGGTTCGTCGTGATTGAAGCGGACTCAGCCTATAACGCAATCCTTGGGCGAAAATGGATACACGAAATGAGGGCAGTCCCTTCAACTTATCACCAGGTAATTCGATTCCCGAGCGATGAATGAGTGATGGAGATCAAAGGTGATCAAGAGATGGCGCAGCGGTGTTTTCACTTGACCTTGAAGCAAGGACGGGACGCCGGGGCCATTCCTCAGAAGAAGATGAAGGAATCGCCCGTTGAAGGAGAAACGTCGTAGCAGTTACAGAAAGAACCACAATAGGAATGGATGGCAATAGTAGAGGAAGTTGAGACAGTAGATCTCAACGATAGTGGGGACCAGCTGGTTAGCGTTGGTACCATAATGTCGTAGGAGGAGAAAATGACATTGATCCAGCTACTAAGGGCAAACAAGGACGTGTTTGCATGGTCTTTCGAGGATATGCCAGGAATAGACCCTTTGGTCGCATGCCACAAACTGAACATCGATGGGAAATTTCGACCTGTTTGACAGAAGCCAAGGAGACTGTCATCCTGTCTGAGACAGAGGGTAAATGAGGAAATCGAGAAGCTATTGAGGGTGGGATTCATCAGAGAAGTAGAATACCCCGAATGGATAGCCAACATGGTTGCAGTACCGAAGAAGGACGGAAAGGTGAGGGTATGCATTGACTTCACAAATCTCAATAAAGTACGCCCAAAGGATAGCTTCCCTCTGTCGAGGATCGATAGACTGGTCGATGCTACGACCGGACATGAGAGAATGTCGTTCATGGATGGATACTCGGGTTATAATCAGATCCCTTTAGCAGCAGAGGATCAAGAGAGAACGTCGTTCATCACCGAGCAAGTGTTGTTCTACTTTAAGGTTATGCCGTTCGGCTTGAGGAACACTAGGGCCACTTATCAGATACTTGTGACAAGAATGTTCGAGGGGTTAATCGGGAAAATGGTGGAGGTATACATCGACGACTTGTTAGTAAAAAGCAGGAAAGCGGAAGAACATTTGATAGACCTCAAGCAGGCGTTTGACCGTTTGAGAAATTTTCAAATGAAGCTGAACCCGAAAAAGTGCGTGTTCGTAGTTTCTTTTGGGAAATTCCTCAGACACATTATCACCAGAAGGGGCATTGAGGCCAACCCAGATTAGATTCGAGCTTTAATGGAGATGCCAAGCCCGAGTAATCAAAAACAGGTACAGAAACTTGCAGGAAGAAGAGCAGCGCTAAATAGATTCATTTCTCGGGTGTCCGACAGATGTCGCCCACTATTCCAATTGCTGCAGAAAGGGAAGAGCTTCACTTGGAATGAAGAGTGTGAAGTAGCGTTTAACAACTTAAAGAAGTACCTAGGGTAATCACCTATCCTCAGCGCTCTAGAGGAAGGGGAGGAGCTAGGAGTTTATTTGGCGACCAACTCAACATTGGTAAGCTCGGTTATCTTCAAAGTCTAGTTGGGACGGAAGTACCAATCTACTATGTCAATAAAACACTAGGTCCATCAGAGATGAGGTACACGAAGACAGAAAAAGTGGGATTGTCGCTCGTTTACTCAGCACACAAGCTCAGGCCTTATTTTCTCTCACATCGTGTCCGAGTTGTGACAGATAGCCCTTTAAAAGAAATGATGCACAAGTCGATGAAATCTCAGAGAATGGCAATGTGGGCAGTGATTCTCGGAGAATACGATTTGCAGTTCGAGTCATAAATAGCTCTAAAAGGGCAAGTGCTAGCCGACTTCCTCGCAGATTTTTCAGTCGAGGATCCATACTGGAAAGAGTTGGAAGAAGGAGACGAGATAGTGGAAGAAATAGAACTATGGGACAAACACGCAGGCTGGAGGATGTTTGTCGATGGCTCGTCGAATTATTCCGGTTCAAGCGTTGGGATAGTACTAGTGACGCCGAGCAATGACAGATTTGAGTAAGTAATCAAGCTCGAATACGGGACATCAAACAATGAGGCTGAATACGAGGCAATTATCAATGGGCTGAAAATGGCGAACGAACTGAAAGTTGACCGAATTACGTTATGTACCGATTCGTAACTCATAGCAAATCAGTGCAATGGTAAGTACGAAGCAAGGGACGAATGAATGGAGAGATATCTATCCGCGGTGAATCGGGAGATTGAAAGATTCGACCAAGTGAAGATATGTCAGATACCGAGAGATGAAAACAGGCATGCGGATTCGTTGGCGTACATCGCTTCAATGCTAGGGGAGACAGAAAGCTGGGCTTTATCGATAGAGTACTTGCCCAGAGCAAGCATTGATTACGACAAAGGAGAGTGCGCACAGGTAGAGCGAGCCTTGGGATGGATGGAAGTATACGTGGAGTACCTACACTCTAAGGTGCTATCAATGGACAAGAAGGAGGCAAGGAAGATGCTACGCTAGGTCGGGAAGTATACTATCGTTAGAGGTGAACTTTATAGGATGTTGTTTGGGGGTCCACTTCTGAAATGCCTTAATGAGAAGGAATCCGAGCTCATAATGGCGAAAATCCATGAGGGGATCTGCGGCAACCATTCGGGGGGACGATCACTCGTCAATAAGGTAATCAATCAAGGCTATTTTTGGCTAAGAATGTAGGAGGATTGCAAGAGGTATGTTAGGGCGTGTGATAAATGCCAGAGATATGCCCTCATCCACCTCCAACCAGCCAGTGAACTCTACCCTATGAAGTCGCCCTGACCGTTTTCTGTATGGGGAATGGATATTGTCGGACCGCTACCTCGAGGAAAAGGGGATAAGCTCTTTATCCTAGTAACTACAGATTACTTTACTAAGTAGGTCGAAGCTATTCCACTTACTCGAATCAGGGAGGAAGAAGTCATCAAGTTCACTTGGGAGCATATCATAACACGTTTCAGGATCTCCTATGCACTGATCTCTGACAACGGGACGCAGTTCAAGGGTAATCGCGTATAATTGTACTTCAAGGAGTACGACATCCAATCACTCCAGTCATCCCCGAGGTATCCACAAGGCAATGGGCAGGCAGAAGCATCCAACAAGAAAATCCTCGAAAACTTGAAGAAGAGATTGGTTGAGCATAAAGGAAGATGGGTAGACGAGTTGCACAGTGTCTTGTGGGCATACCGGACTACAGCTAGGAGAGCAACAGGGTTCACTCCATTCGCACTAGCCTATGGGACCGAAGCCGTCATCCCGACCGAGATTCAAGTCCCCACTACCAAGACACAAGTAGTCGAGACTAAGCTAAACGACGAAATGATAGCTCGAAACCTGGATTGGTTGGACGAGACACGTGAGAGGGTCATAGAAAGATTGACACGATACCAGCAGGTGTTAAAGAGATCTTATGATCGGAAGGTATGTCGCAGGGAATTAAAAGTCGACGACTTGGTGTTACGGAAAGTGTTCCCAACACAAAGGAAATTAACAGCGGGAAGCTCGGGGCTAATTGGGAAGGACCCTACATCGTAAACAAAATCAGAGAGGCTGGCGCATACTATTTAGAAACATCAACATGAGATGTAATTCCATCACCATGGAATGTATTCAATCTTAAAAGATACTATCAATAAAGAAGAAGTTATCTGTACCTACGCCTAACTATTCTAAGTCAAAGCCTTGGCCCTTCACAAGGTGCCGAGCCCAATTGGGGAGTTGGATTAAGGAAAGCCTCGGCCCCTCAACAGGAGCCGAGCCCAACTGAGGAGTTGGTTCAAATCAACGCCTCGGCCCCTCAACAGGATCCGAGCCCAACTGAGGAGTTAGTTCAAGTCAAAGCCTCGGCTCCTCAATAGGAGTCGAGCCCAACTGAGGAGTTGGTTCAAGTCAAAGCCTTGGCCCTTCACAGGTGCCAAGCCTAGATTGAAATGATGGTTTAAGGGAAGACCTCGGTCCTCAATGAGTACCGAGCCTAAGGAGTTGGTCAAATAAAAGCAGGGTTAATTATTCTAAGATTATTAAACAGCGGACCTCAACATCAAAACAAAAATAAGAAAAACAAAAGGCACAAGAGTTGCAAAAAAACTTATCTTTCATTAATACAAAAAGGAAATTTACATTCAAAAGTTACATGTGAAATTACAAAAATTGTATTACAAAAAAAAGAGAGAGAAAGATCAGGCATCCGCTTCAACTACGACCTCGGCATCATCGGGAGCTTGATCCTCGATAGGTGCAGTAGGAGCTTCAAGAGTAGGCTCGGGAGCAGCGGTAGGTGTGGCTTCTAGAATCGCCTTCGACTTCTTTGCTGCAGCCTCGGCTTTCCTTAGCTTTGCCTTCAGCTTGTTGTAGGCTTTCTCCCAAGCTTCCTCTGAAGAATCCAACTGGGCTTGGAGGGAGTTGAGTTGGTCTTGAAGAGCTCTCTCTTGCTCCACCTCCTTCGCCTTCACCAGCTCTTTTAGGGAAGAGATCTTCCCCTCCGCCAAGGTCAAGCGGTCTTTATTTTGCTCAAGCTCGGATAGTGCACTATCCAAGCTTGATTGGAACTTTAAGGAATTGGCCGCAGCCGCATCCTTTTCAGCCTGAAGCTAAAGAATGTGACCTTCCGCAACATGAAGGTCATGCTCGAAAGTGTCACGAGCTTCAACGAACTTGGCCACGACATGTTGCGCCTAGTAAGAAAAGAGAAAAGGTGTTAGAGGGTTGCACGTGTAAAAAAGAAGTGTCAAAATAAGGAAAAATAAAAAGACTTACCGCGGCCAGAGCTCGGAATGTATCGTTGGAAAATTGTGCCAGGTCGCCGGCAAAACTACGACGAGTTTTCTCCACGTCCCGCTGCAGCGCGGACGCTTAGAAAATTGTCTTGGCCACTACCGGATTGGACAGGACTGAGTCCCTGTCCGTTACCGACCTTCTCTTGACCATGGGTTGCACCACCCAGGGGGAAGGAGGGGGCAGATTTCCCCTCTGCACCGAACTAGCCGAGGAGGCCCGGGATGGCTCGGCTGGTTGGCTTGTCCCCTCAGGAGTAGGAGGGGGAGGTAGCTAAAGAACTGGGGCAGGGGAGCGGGGTCCCCTCCTCAACCTCTTGAGAAGAGGTTGGTAGTCTTCTTCTTCTTCGGTAGTCGCACGCCCCATCCCGGGAGTCCCAATAGACAGGGTGCGGGAGACCTCCACAGCGTCCTCCTCAGAATCCGAGCCCAGGATTGGAGGCGGGCGTTTTGATTGGAGTGCCATGTCGGAGGGACGGATTGTTGGAGGTAGAAGGGCGGTGACCTGGTCGTAGAGGTCGGGGTTCACAAGAAGATGGGTGATTACCACCGATTCTCCCGGGAACTTATCCTTGCTCGAACCTGCAAGAGCGGGACAAAATGGATTCACTCTTTAGGAAAAGGAACTAAGAAAGCAAACAGAAGAAAATAGAAATGAAGACTCACCTTGGGGGTTGAAGGAAGAGAAGGCCAGAGGGGGAAGCTCGTCCCCTGGAGCATTTTCTTATTGCCCGGATAGCTGAATCGGGAACAAGAACCATTCCTTGTCCGAGTCAGGTAGCTCGACCAAGGACGGCTTCCCTCTCCTCTTTGACAAATAGAAGAACCCCGGCCTGTTCGGGCACTTCTTCAAGGCAAATTGGGCCCTGATGTCACAGAGCCCAAGCTGGAGGCCGTCCTCCAGCTTACTGTTCATGTGCTCGTAAGCACCTATGAGTCGGAAGAAATTCCCGCTCATTTGGTCGGGAGCCCTCCTATAGAAGTTCAGTATCTCCCGAGTCAACCTACTTAGAGGGACTCTGAGGCCTGCTCTGAATTGCCCCCAATGAACCACTATGGTACCTGGGGGACTTCCCTTGAGTAGCGTGGCCTCGTCCACATAGGACATGCTCACGCTTTTAAGGACACCGAATGCGTCCCTAATCACCTCTAGCGGAGGGAAGGTGGGAGAATAATACTTCTCCCTGACCATTTAAAAGAAAAAAAATGAAGGGGATGTGAAGGAGTTAGAGGAGAGGGGAGGAGGCCTTGGCTTCGTTACCTTTTTTCCTTTGTCATTTTCTTTTTGAAAAACTGGGAGCTTCAGGTCACTGGAATACTGGCAGCGCGATGGCATAGCGGAGGCACAACGAAGGAGGTAGAGGGCAAAGGGGCAGAGTGACGGCAAGAGAAATGAAGGTGAAAGTGAAAATGAAAAATGATAGGGGTATATATAGACCAAAGGGGCCTCGAGATGCGTATTTGAAATCAACGGTTGGGATCTCTTAAGCAAGTAATGATGAGGCATTAAATGCTGGGAGATCCGATATGACCGTTCGCCTCTTACAAGTGAATCGAGCTCTTCGTAGAGGACCACGTGTACTCTGTACATAATTGCGCCGTATAAACCAACAGGCAGGACACGCCTTACGAGAGCGGCCCCACCGACCGTCGTCTTAGAAAAATGAATGGGCTAAGTAATGATTCGTCGCAGTAAAATCATTAATCCAAGCTAAGTCCCGTTGAGAGCTTGCCACGTGTCAGCTTTCCACATTTTAAAAGTAATTTCTCGAGTGCCCGAGCCCTCGAGAGGGGGTATTGTGGGGGGAAATTCTCGAGTTTGGTCACGTGGCTCAAACGATTCTCGGAAACATGAACTTGAACCTCGGATGGACTACTTGACAGGCACCATTGACAGAACTCCTCGGATACACGGATGTTCAGCTTGAACGTGTATCACCAACCCAATCAGGTAGCTCGGATGGAGTACTCTGTGGATATCAATGTTAGTATAGATTGACAGGACGGATCTGACAGGTGATCCATCGATTGATAGCTCTGACAGGTGATCCATTGATTAACAGTCCTGACAACCCATACCATGTCAGATCAGTCCTGGTAACTCCAGGATTGGCAGAGCAGTTGCAACTACCCCTGCACCTGACATACCAGAGAGTAAGCAAACTGCCCTAGGTCACATCAAGGAATGGCATGGACAACAATCATCATAGACACCTATTTAAGGGTAAGGACCATGGAGAAAAAAGGGTTTTTTTTTTTTCTTCTTCTCTCTGAAACTAGATTAAGTTTTACAGATTTGATTATCATAGTCTCTAACTTGATCGTCGGAGTGGGCTAATTCGCAAGTTTGCCCGAGCAAAGAGAGGAAGGAATATAGTAGAGCAAAAATCTGCATCTACATCAACCATCTTAAATCAGCGTCAAGTTCTTGGCTCTTTGGTTCATGTCCAATGCATGAGAAAAAGCTTTTTTGTATGGCTATGAAATGTAATTATGGTTGGATTAGGGTGCCAATGGGTCGATTTGGGTTTTGGAACCATTAATTTTTATGGGTTTTGATTTGTATTTATTTGATGCTCAAATTAATGGACGCAGAATTAAAAAATAATAATAATAATCCTTAACGGTTTTGACTCTTGATTCCTATCAGTTTTTATTGGTTCTAGTTCTCGATCTTTGATTCTAAAAGAGCCAATTCTAATTAGAAAGGGATCTAGAATCGGGGTTTTCAATTTCAGTTCCAGTTCGATTATGAATAAATAGGCAGTCACTTACACTCCTAGTTTGAATATATGTTAACGGGCCAGCTTTTGACCTGGACCAGCCTATCATGGCTTGGGTTTGGGTTATATTACTCGGCTTATTGAGTAATCGGTTAGACCCATTTCATGTTATGGGCTGGGCTTTGCCTTTGAAGGTAGAATCGATAGATGATCCGACTCAAACATAGTTGGGTTGGGCTTTGGTATGCTATTACTCCATGGTCACATAATTCTCCAAGAAATGAGACAACCCACGAGCCAGGTAACCTAGATATCGACAACCCCAAAAAAGAAAGGCATTGCTATTGATTATTCTGTATTAAAAGTAAGGCCCATATTGATGGTGGTAATTACAGATATTTGGACAGCAAGAGAAGAGGACTGCTATTGAATATTCCTTACTATCGGTAGGGCCCATAGGGCGTAGCATTGAATCTCCACAATTCATTTCATGGTGAGCTATCTATCTACTCGCATTTGTAGAGTCAACCAACTTAAATCATGTCCAATCCCTACAAAGCCCGGTTTATCTGGCTATGGCTATGAAAAGTAACCATGGTTTGGATACATGTAGACTGGTAGGCTATCAATGGGTCGGGCTTCGGTTGTGTTACTAGACCCGTTTAGTAATTGGATTGGGTCAGGTTAGGCCCATCCATGTTTAGGGCCAGCCTGGGACTTGGGAGATAGCCCATTGGAATATCCTGATTTTATATATGATAATATTGTCATATTTAATACTCTATAAAAATAAAATAAAAAATTGTGTGCCTCCCCAACCTGTAAATAGGCCCAAATAATTTTGGGCCAGGCTTGGTCATAGGTATATTTTTATTTGGATTGGCCCGGCTGGAGAAATTATTAGGATAAAGTCAGGCTAGAATTTTGAGGTCCGATCAGGATCGACCCTACATGGCTCAATTGGCCCATTGACAGGCCTAGGTACGGATGAGTATGTGGGCCTATGACTTGACCTGGACTGACCTAAAAAGGACCAGGTTTTTGAAAGGTAAAAAATCACATGTGATTTTCAGGTAGGATGGGGATTGGATTTGGTACCAGTTTTGGGGATTTGGGCCATTGTTTGGGTAGGGCCCACATTAGGTACTGTTGATTATACTACTTTCATTTCATGGTACCTAAGGAACCAGGTAGTAGACATTTGGACAATGCAATTGGATTTGTTGTACTGGGCTAGGGCCACACGACATGCTATGGAATATTCGTATGCCCTTATTTGCAAACACGAAATATACTCTACGTACCCACTTACTCAATATACTCATCTAAATAATTAAATTTCTCGCACTTTTGGTAAACATGATTCTCTTTGCACACATCCAATAGCCCACCGAACCTATTTCTTCTTCTTCTTCTTCTTTTTCTCTCTCTCTCTCTCTCTCTCTCTAATTTCTTCGTATGCTTTCTTTGCATCTAAAAAGAGTTCAGCGTGGGTTTTAAGTTTTGATTTTGTTTTTCTTATCCTAACACCTCCAATTGAGTCGAAATCATTAAAATGAGAAAATTTTATTCAGTAAGTATCTATTGAATATATCATGTCTTCAAATTTTTCGATTAAAAATTGTCATTTTTGAAGTTTTAATAATTATTTTTTTCATCTTCCTTGATGATTAAATAAAAAATAAAATGATAATTTAAAAAAAAATCATAAAATCCAATCTCCATTGATTCAATCTCTCATAAAACTCAAAAGAAGATGAATATGAAAAAAGAGAGAGAAGAAGAAGAAGAAATGATTTTTTTTTTTGTTCGGTATATTAAAGTGTGTGTAAAGAGAATTAAAAAAAAAAAGGTAAAAATGTAAATTTCAATTTTTATTTTTATTTTTATTTTTTTTTAACATTTTGAGGTCAAGTAGATACGTAGAGTATATTTGGTGTGTGCAAATAGAGCCACCCTTGAATATTTACCTTTTTATTTTATGGTGACCCATTGACAGTCCTATCTGTATCACTCAACATGTAACCAATAAAAGGTGGCCCATAGGGGCCCAGCCCAAAAGAGTTACTTTTGAATATTAACCTCCCATTTCATGGTGGGTAATTATAAAAGTACCCCACAAATTAATAAGGACTACTCATGTTATAGTTGAATTATTTTTTCTTATACGAGTTAAAAGTTTCGGGATGAGCTGATTTTTAATGTGGATGATCTCTATGATGAGGAAATCAACCAATCAGTCCATTCCACAATTTCTATCTTTATCAAAATTCATTTATGAAAAAAGAGAGGATGATTTACGGTTCTTGAACTTCTTTTAATGGGTTTAATAGTTTAGGAATGAGCTGATTTTTAGTGAGGATGATCTCCTCATCATAGAGATCACCCTCACCAAAAATCAGCTCATTTTGAAACTTTTAACCTATATAAGACAAAACAATTCTACTATGGTGTGGGTTGCCCATATTAATTCGTGAGGTGCTTTTATAATTACCCTTTGATGGTAGCTTGACTAGTTAATTACAGTTGAAGAGTCAACCATCTTAAATCAACGTCAAGTGTTTGGCTCTTTGGTTCATGTCCAATGCATGAGAAAAAGCTTTTTTGCATGGCTATGAAAAGTAATTATGGTTGGATTAGGGTGTCAATGGGTCGGTTTGGATTTTGGAACCATTAATTTTTATGGGTTTTGGTTCATATTTATTTAATGCTCAAATTAATGGACCCAGAATTAAAAAATAATTATAATAATCCTTGACGGTTCTGATTCTTGGTTCCTATCAATTTTTATTGGTTCTGGTTCTCAATTTTATGATTCTAAAAGAGCCAATTCTAATTAGAAAGGGATCTAGAATCGGGGTTTTCAATTTCAGTTCCAGTTTGATTATGAATAAATGGGTAGTCACTTACACCCCCTAGTTTGAATATATGTTAACGGGCCAACTTTTGACCTTGGCCCATCATGGTTTGGTTTTGGGTTATGTTACTCAACTTATTTAGTAATCGAACATGTTGGTTAGACCCATTTCATGTTAAGGGCTGGGCTTTGCCTTTGAATGTAGAATCGATAGATGATCCGACTCAAACATAGTTGGGTTGGGCTTCGGTATGCTATTACTCCATGGTCACATAATTCTCCAATCAAAAAATTCATAAAATTCTCAGAATTAGGGGTTAACCGATTAATCTTAGAATATGGTAAAAATTTTACCCTTTACCTTCAAAATTTTATTTTTTTAAACATTCAAACATCAAGAAGAAGAGTATAATAGCATTTGGTAAGAAATCCAAAGATATATTTTGTATAATCTCTGAAATTTTTACAAAATTTTCTTAAATTTCTCTGAATTAACTCATCGAATAATTTTCAAATCCAAATTTTGTTACCAATTTACCATGCTCTAGTCCATTTAAACCCCCATCTCATATATCTACTTGTAACTCGCATGCTTTGCATTGAACAATCGAATCAAGAAAGGAATTATGCCAACTTACTACCTCTATGAGTTGGATTCGTTCTTTAGGCGAATCATGAACCCGAGTTCGAAATGAGACAACCCACGAACCAGGTAACCTAGATATCGACAACCCCAAAAAAGAAAGGGACTACTATTGATTATTTTGTATTAAAAGTAAGGCCCACATTGATGCTGGTAATTACAGATATTTAGACAACAACAGATAAGGATTGCTATTGAATATTATTTACTATCGGTAGGGCCCACAGAGCGTAGCATTGAATCTTCACCATTCATTCATTGTGAGCTGTCTATCTACACGCATTTATAGAGTCAACCAACATAAATCATGTCCAATCCCTACAAAGCCCTGTTTATCTGGCTATGGCTATGAAAATTATACGACAATATAATAATATTGTTAGGGGTAAGTGTAACGACCGTATTCTTTCGAAGTGAGGTCGTGCGGCGCAAGGGGGTCAAATCCACTTGTAAGTCTGTAAAATGATTGTACACCACACACACGTAGCTAGCAAATAAGTAAATGAGGCAACATAAGGCAAAGTCCGGAGGCAACTTTGTTGATATAATACTGATTACACGGGGTAACGCGTTACAAAAGCAATAGATGCGTTACAAGCAATAGATGATCCTATGACACGCGGGACTTCCACGGAGGTGGACTTCAAGGCTTCAACAACGTGGGTGTAGACTGGGGATTGGGATAACACTGACACCCTTCCTACAAAGTGTATGTTAAGTCTTTCCCAGGTTTTCAGAATGAAACATCAAAAGTAGAGGCCGGTCATACTCCCTTATTACAGAAATGCCACTAAGCTAACAAGTGTGCCCTGGCACGGGACTGACATGTACCTCTAACCTAATAGATATGTCCTGGTACGGGGGCTGACATGGCTTTATAACGAGCCATACATACTGTTACATTGGTGCCCCCGGGTAGCTCCGGGGCGAGCTTACACCTAACTCTAGGTGACAGATGATATGGCCGTTACAGACTCCCCCACCTATTCTGCAGACGTCCTCGTCGTATTGACCTGGCAAACTCTTCAATCTTCTGCTTGAAAGGTTGTAGGTTCACTGCATTCTCCTGTGTAGCTTCAAATTCTAGCATGTCCTGTGTGACGAAGTACTCCACGTGCTGCTGCTACTGCTGTTGTTGGATGGAATTACTTCTAAAATGACGTCTTCGAGAACTTTGTCGACAACACGCTCTGGCTGAAAAACTGAATGAGAAGATGTACGTGTTGGAATGCTGCGCGCGGGATCTCCTGGATCTGCATGGTACGGCTTGAGACTTCTTGCATGGATGACAAAATGCATGCTGCGTAACCTGTACGGTAACCAGAGTTTAGCAAACCTGTACGTCCTTGGACTGTGTCTCCTGTAGCCTAAAACAATAGTGTGAGAAGTTAAACACTGTTGGCCTGATATAAGTTTAAAAGTACTCTTGTTGGAGGAAGAGTTCTTCTGAAAGTTGGAATTGAACAAATTCGCTCAATTCTCATGATTGACATTGGCAAGATGCCTAAAATACTCCAACGCAGAACTGAATTTCTCCATTGGCCAAACTGATTGATGATGTACACTGTTCGAAAAATCAAGCTGGAATCCAAGTAATCTGCAAGGTCCATCCCATAACTTCCTTGTGACTTTTGAATCTCTAACGCTGACAACACTTTAAGGTACATCCCAATTCTTGTTGACACTCTAACGAAGTAACTGAGGGGCTTTATCTACAACTTGAATCTTACAATAACCTGATCTCTGACCTAATTCTGTAGAATACTTGGCTGTTCCAAGTTTATCAAACATGTCGGTACTCTGCTGGATCGGATACCTGTTCTTGATGGTGATCTTTTTCAATGCTCGATAATCGATACAACGTCGCGAAGACCCATACTGCTGCTTGCTCAACTCAGCTAGTCTTGGAGGATTCATCCTGAAAGGCCTCTCTATAAGAGGTGTGGCAACAGATAACAATTCATTATGATGGTCTATCGACCTACGTGGCTGTTGTGTCTTCGAAAGCTCATTCATTGTCACGTCATCAACTTTTGCTAAAACCTGTGTAACTTGTGTGGGAGTTGAATTATGATCATTTTCTTCGGCTTCAACTCTCAAGGAAGTAATGTACGGTTGCTTACCTTTCTTCAACTGAATGGTTGAAATTAAATTTCCCTCTTCCTTGCCTATGGAGACGGGAATAAAGCTTGGACATTCAACTAGCATGCTTAAGGTATTGGCAAATGGCATTGGTACAACCTTGTTCTATTGCATGAAATCCATCCCAATGACAACTCTGAACTCATCGAGCGGAATTGCGAGTAAATCAAGCTTACCCTTCCATGTACCTATCTTGACAGACACTGACTTGGCCGAACCTTGGATATGAGTGGCTTGGGAGTTTACAGCTTTCATACGACTTGAACCCTTATCGAATCGGATATTGAGACGCTTCGCCTCTACAGGGGTAATGCAATTGTGCGTAGCTCCTGTATCAACCATTGCCTGGGTGGTCTTCCCACCAACTTCAATATCGACATACATTCAAAAGATGTATGCTTCATTGCATTCAAAACATGCAAGGCTCCCATATGAGGAGAATTTTCATCATCTCGTCCACTCGTACTCTCGTGACTAGGGTCACTCTGGGATGCTAATAGTGCAGTCAGTTTGGCTCGCTGTGGGCACTTAAATGTCTTGTGAGGCCCACCACACAAAATGCATACGTGCTTGTGACGACGCTTGACTGGCGAGGTACTTTTGCTCTGTGAAGGAGAGGAGTTCTGTGAGGATCCCGGACTAGAACTCTATCTGTGCCCTCCATTCTTGCCATTCGAGAACTTCTTTGTGTACTTAGGTTGTTGGTAGTAACCCTTTGACTGAGGGTGTACATCCTGTTGGCTCCCTTCTGCGGGAGTATAATCAGTCAACCGTTCGACTGCTGCAATTGCAGAAGCGAGATCTTCTACACGTTGCTGTTGGAGTTCTGTCTGAACCCAAGGCTTGAGTCCTTCTTGGAATGAGAACAGTTTGTCTTTCTCTGACATATCACAGATATCAAGCGTTAAGGCGGAAAACTGCTTGACGTACTTGTGAACTGTACCTGTATGTTGGAGTTGCCTCAACTTTCTGCGGGCAATAAACTCCACGTTCTCTGGTAAGAACTGGTGTTTCAATTCTTTCTTGAGGTCCTCCCATGTATCGATGGAACATTGGCCACATTCCATCTCGGTGTCCTTTGTTCGCCACCATAGTTTGGCGTCACCTGCAAGATACATAAAAGCAGTTGTTACTTTTACCTCTTCGAAATTCGGACAAGCTGCACGGAAGTACTGCTCCATGTCGAAAAGGAAATTCTCGAGCTCTTTCGTATCGCGAACACAATCGAAGGTGCGTGGTTAGGGTACTCGCAAGCGCGATGGAGAAGCATCACTACTGGTAGGCCGATCATTAGCGACGGCTCGGACCAGGATACCTACTTTCGTAGTGAGCTCTGTAATCTGTTCCTGTAAGGCGGCTAGGTTTCCTCGGGTATCTTCCTCGAGGTTAATTACTCTAGCTCTGAAGGTCACGGATTCTTCTTCCAGCATGTGCTGTCGACTATCTAATTGCGCCATACCATCAACGAGACCGGATAACATGGCTACATTCTCTTCTAATACCTCGATGCGTTCCTTGTTTGTACGTGGTGGTGGTGTGTTTGGAGCGGGTTGGTCTGTGGTACTAGTAGTTCCTCTTGCCATCGTTCGCGTGAACTAAATGGAAACTGGGGGAAGAGCTGGGGATAAAACCAACGTGTACCTAAACCAACGTGGTTGAAATTCCAACTGTGCTTAAACAACTGTAGCTCTGATATCAACTGTCAATGTCGTATTCTTTAGAAACGAGGTCGTGCGGCGCGAAGGGGGTCAAATCCACTTGCAAGCCTGTAAAATGATCGTATACCACACACACGTAGTTAGCAAACAAGTAAATGAGGCAATATGAGGCAAAGCCCGGAGGTAACTTTGTTGATATAATATTGATTACACGGGGTAACGCGTTAAAAAAGCAATAGATGTGTTACAAGCAATAGATGATCCTATGACACGCGGGGCTTCCACAGAGCTGGACTTCAAGGCTTCAACAACGTGGGTGTAGGCCGAGGATTGGGATAGCACTGACACCCTTCCTACAAAGTGTATGCTAAGTCTTTCCCAGGTTTTCAGAAGGAAACATCAAAAGTAGAGGCCGGTCATACTCCCTTATTACAAAAATACCACTAAGCTAACAAGTGTGCCCTGGCACGAGGTTGACATGTACCTCTAAGCTAACAGATATGCCCTGGTACGGGAGCTGACATGGCTTCATAACGAGCCTTACATACTGTTACATGGGTGCTCCCGGGTAGCTCCGGGACGAGCTTACACCTAACTTTAGATGACAAATGATATGGCCGTTATAGTAGGGCCCACAGGACCTACAACTGATTAATGAGATTTGGAGTTTTGCAAACTAAATAAGGATAGTTATTGAATAGTCCACATTAAAGTAGGCCCAAAAGAGTTACTTTTGAATATTAACCTCTCATATAAGACAAAAATAATTCGAGTATAGTGTGGGTTGCCCATATTAATTCGTGGGTGCTTTTATAATTACCTTTGATGGTAGCTTAGCTAGTTAATTACGTTTGAAGAATCAACCATCTTAAATCAGCGTCAGGTGTTTGGCTTTTTCGTTCATGTCCAATATATGAGAAAACGTTTTTTTGCATGGCTATGAAAAGTAACTATTGTTAGATTAAGGTGTCAATGGGTCGGTTTCGGCTTTGGAACCATTAATTTTTATGGGTTTTGATTCCTATTTATTTGACGCTCAAATTAATGGACCCAAAATTAAAAAGTAATAATAATAATTCTTAACGGTTTTGATTCTTGATTCCTATCGATTTTTATTGGTTCTGGTTCTCAATCTTTTGATTCTAAAAAAGCCAATTCTAATTAGAAAGGAATCTAGAATCGAAATTTTCAATTTTAGTTCCAATTTGATTATGAATAAATGGGTAGTCACTTACACCCGTAGTTTGAAAATATGTTAACAGGCCAACTTTTGACCCGGCCCGTCATGGCTTGGGTTTGGGTTATATTACTCGGCCAATTTAGTAATCGAACACGATGGTAAGACCCATTTCATGTTAAGTGCTGGGCTTTGCCTTGGAAGGTAGAATCGGTAGGTGATCCGACTCAAACATAGTTGGATTGGGCTTTGGTATACTATTACACCATGATCATAAAATTCTCCAAATTAGGGGTTAACTCATGGTAAAACTTTTATCCTTTACCTTCAAACTTTTATATTTTAAAACATTCAAACATCAAGAAGAAGATTAGGATAGCATTTGGTAAGAAACCCAAAGATATATTTTGTAAAATCTCTGAAATTTTTACGAAACTTTCCCAAAATTTTCTGAATTAACACTCATCGAATAATTTCCAAATTCAAACTTTGTTACCTATTTACCATGCTCTAGTCCGTTTAAACCCCCATCTCATGTATCTACTTGTAACTCGCATGCTTTGAATTGAACAATCGAATAAAGAAACGAATTATGCCAAATTACTACCTCTATGCGTTGGATTCGTTCTTGAGGCAAATTACGAACCCGAGTTCAAAATGAGACAACCCACGAACCAGGTTACCTAGATATCGACAACCCAAAAAAAGAAAGGGACTGCTATTGATTAAAAGTAAGGCTCACATTGATGCTGGTAATTACCGATATTTGGACAAAGAAAGATAATGGCTGCTATTGAATATTCCTTACTGTTTGTAGGGCTCATAGGGCGTAGCATTGAATCTCCACCATTCATTTCATGGTGAGCTATCTATCTACTCGCATTTATAGAGTCAACCCACTTAAATCATGTCCAATCCCCACAAAGCCCTGTTTATCTGGCTATGGCCATGAAAAGTAACCATGGTTTTGATAAATGTTGACTCTGTTGGCTATAAATGGGTCGGGTTTCAATTCTGTTACTAGACCCGTTTAGTTATTGGATCGGGTCAGCTTAGGCCCATCCATGTTTAGGGCCAGACTGGAACTTGGGAGATAGCCCATTGGAATACCCTGATTTTATATAGAATAAAATTGTCATATTTAATACTTTATAAAAATAAAATAAAAAATTGTGTGCCTGCCCAACCTGTAAAAATAAAATAAAAATATTGTCATATTTCTTCTTCTTCTTCTCTCTCTCTTTCTCATTTCTTCTTCTTCTTTGCATCTAAAAATGTTTCAGTAAGGGTTTTAAGCTTTGATCTTATTTTTCTTACCTTAACACCTCCAATTGAGTCACAGTTATTCAAATGTGAAAGTTTTGTTCAATAGGTACGTATTGAATATATCATGTCTTCAAGTTATTCGATTATAAATCATAATTTTGGAGGTTTTAATAGTTTTTTTTATTTATTTATGTTCCTTGATGATTAAATGCAAAAAAAAAAAAAAAAAAGATAACTTGAAAAAAAAAAAATCATAAAACCTAATCTCCATTGATTCAACCTCTTACAAAACTCAAAAGGAGATGAATATGAAGAGAGAGAGAGAGAAGAAGAAGAAAAAGAAGAAGAAATGAATTTTTTTTTTGTTCGGTATGTTAGGGTGTGTGCAAAGAGAATTTTAAAAAAAAAGCTAAATATGTAAATTTCATTTTTTTTAACATTTTAAGGTCAAGTGGATAAATAGAGTATATTTGGTGTGTGAAAATTGTGTCACCCTTGAATATTTACCTTTTATTTTATGATGACCCATGATAGGTCATCAGTATCAACATGTAGCCAATAAAAGGTGGGCCCATTGGGGCCCAGCCCAATAATCAATATTATAGAAGTTCAGTGGTTCTTGACTAAAAAGATTAAATGATTTTTCCTTACTTAAACTAGTCTCTTTGTTCTCGCTATCCATTTATGCTACATGTATGAGAGAACAATCCTAATCAAACCTCGTACCTAAGGTTGACTTACTTGAACGAAAAGGGGTCAAATTCTCCGAATATTTTTTTATTTTAGTTAGGTTCAAGTCTAATGGGAATAATATTCTATGATGAAATCTTCTACTATAGATTGATTATTGATACCCGGTTCAAGTCTAGTGGAAATAATATTCTTTTCTATTGGTTATTTATTTATTAAAAAAATTATATTTCATATAAAATAAAATGTGGGCCAGCCTAACTTGTAAATCAAACCGAGTACTTCTGGGTTGGACATTGGTACACTTTTATTAAACCTGGGCCAACCCAACTATTCTTAGGATCGAGTTTAGGTTAGGATTTTGAGACTTGATTAGGATCGACTTCAGAGTGGGGCTGCAACTTGGGCAGGCTAGCCCCAACTCAACCTGCATTGAATTTGGGTTGAGGCTCTAGGCAACTTGACTCAACTCGAATTGGATGCTATATATTTACATATAAATATTATTATTTATTAAAAAAAAGTATTAGTTTTCTCTTGCTAAATATATTTTTAAAATTATGAAAAAAAAATTATAATATAAAAATTAATGGATTTAGAGGTTGTGTGCAAATTTATTTGCTCAAAAAGCCCAACATGGCCAAAATTACCTAATTTGGGCTAACTCGAGTTCAACCCGATTTTAGAAGCTTAATCTTGAATTGAGCTTGGGTTAATGAGTTCTAATCTGATGATTGAGTTGAGTTGAGCTCGAGTTGAGGATTCTACAACTTGGATTAAGCCTGGGTAACCCATCCAAGTTGCAACCCTACAATTGATGGGTAAGTGGGCCAACCACTTGGTCTACAATAAATCATGCTTAGGAAAAGTAACAAAGTCCATTTAATTTTCTAGTAACACTTTATTAGCTTGACCCACAAATTGCTTGAATATAGTTGGGTATCATGAGGGAACCTTCCTTAACTATATCATCTCGTAAATTTTTGAATCTTGGGTTTGGTTTCGGGTCTGATTCGATCCATTATTAGACCTTGGTGAGATTTAACCTATGACCAAGTCAACTCCCTCAAAACAGTTTCAAGTGTCTATCGTGAAGAGAGCATTTAAGTACGATTTAACTCATTGAGTTGGTCAAACCTCATCAAAATCATCTCAAAAAGATACCAAGTATTGGAATTTAGAGGGTTGAATTGGAAAACCCTTTAATATTCAATTAGTTTTAACCATATGGTAAATCAATATATTAACCATAGGGTATTTCAATCCCATGTTTGCTTTATGCCTTTTACTTTATTGCATTAAGTTTAGTTGATAGTTTTGTTTTTGCCTTGAGTAATTTTCGTCCCACATCGACTAGGAGAAGAATTGATTTGCAATTCTTAAGTAGTTGTGCTTCTAATAACTTTAAAGTGGATAGAAGTAGTGGGCAGGCTCACGCGTGCACACGGGGGCCCAAGAGGGAATCCCATGGTTCAAAGATCTTCTTGAAAAAATTAATTAATATTTTTTTTATAACATATCAACATTTGTTTAAAAATTGCCAAACTCAACAATGTAAATTGATAAGCGTGACAATAAAAAGTAATCAGCTCGACAATAGATAAAAATTATTGATTTTGACAATAAAAATATTGAACTCAAAAATAAAAATGATTGAATTCGACGTTGTATAATCCATCTGATTTTGTTTTTTGTTTTAGAATTTTTTCAACTAAAATACATGGAAAGATCAATTTAAAATTTGACATAATGACTTGTGTAGATGATTTCAAATCAAAATAACCATCTTTGATCGATTTTTATCCAAAAACAAAGTAAAACAATTGACAAACCCTAGCTTCATTGTTTCTTATAAATAAAAAAAAAAAAAAATCTAAAAGTTTAAAATAAAAAGGTATTATTTTTTTCATTTGTGATTCACGATAAAAAAAAAAATTTCGTCAAAAATGATTGAAATTGTCATAGGAAAACCTAATTATATGAAGAAGATGAAAAGGGGGTAGTTTTCAGAATTTCAAAAATATTATAACATGAGATGAGGTTGAGGGATGGGGACCATTAAGAAAAGAAAGTTTTACTAAATAGATTATTAAGAGAAGTCGTAAAACTTAGAGCCTAATTAGAAAGAAAACCTTCCTCCAGGGACCAGTAACTAATTTTTCCATATTTTTTTTCCTATAAATACCTGGCTGAGGACCGATCTATCAATTCACTAAAAAAAAAATCCTTGTTTTGCTAAGTTACATTCTTCCTCATAAAAAAGAAGGGAGTATAGAACAACGCAAATGGCTGACGCTAAGGGCTCTAAGATAATGTTGGTTACCATTTTTGTGGTAGTCATGCTGCTCTTGTCTTCTGGTATAGCTACTGCAAATCTCCAAAAACCAATAATGAAACTCAACCTCGGTAAGCACATCAAACCATATCCATGTTTTTTGCAATTTGTGTCTCAACTCTTAAGGTTGTTAATGGATCGGATCAGACTTGAAATCTGATCAGTTTTGATTCGATAATTTTGATAAGGATCTAATTTGATAATATCTACCGAACCCGAACTATGTTACTATGCTTACAAAATAAAATGTACTTTTATTCCCATTTTACAGGAAGAAGGTTCCTTGGTTTATCAACTGAATCCCAATTTCCGCCTACTTATGGAGGAATGGGAGGTGGAGGCTATGGTGGCTCACCCCCGCCATGATACCCCTACTTCCACAACAATATTATCATCAAGGCCAATTATGTCAAATTAGTTTAATTAATGAAGTCAAGTGGATTTGTTTGGGTGTTAGTAAGTATGAGTTTGAAATACATATGTAGTGTTTGTGGGGGTTATAATGCCTGAATGTATAGGTTGTCTTGTGGAATGAAGAGCTCATATATTACGATAAAGGGCTCATATTCTGAGTAGAAGAATGTATTTTAAAAAATAAAAAATAAAAGACTGGTTTACGGTCTTTTAAGGGTTTGTTTAAGTAATTATGTAATCATGATGAATTGATGATAATGTGATGGTATGTATTAAAAGTGCTTGTGCTTTCACCTTTATTTATTATTATTATTATTATTATTATTATTATTATTATTGTCCTGGATGGTGTTTAGCTGAGTTTGAGCTATAATAACTGAATTAAATGGCAATAATGTGAAACTCGATCACAAAACAATATAAGAGAGAGAGAGAGAGTTCTTCGCAAAATGCAGACTACGTGTCTAGATTTATGAGCCAATCCAAGAATGAGTCAACTCAGTTACAATTTGGTAACCATTACTAATTTGTTAGCCCCCTTCAAACATGAACAAAAATCTCTCTTTAGAGATTAAAAAAAAAAAAAAAAAAAAGGTTCCGCCCTCATTGTGAAACTCCTTCAATTTGTAACTCCATCAAGATCTCCAAATATGTTTACCCCCCTTCATCTAACTCACCGCGTGTCATAATATATGAACACCACGTTAATAGTCTAGATTTAAGGGCATTGTTCACGATGGAAGAATTATTGAGGAGAAGGAAGAAAAGCGCATAGCGGGTGCCCTCCATTTTCAAGTTTTTTTTTTTTTTGGATAGGTGTAAGTGTGAAGGTAGGGTTTCCGATCTCGGGCATATAGGCGATCAACCTCAATGAGATCATATAATAATAATAATAATAATAATAATAATTATTATTATTATTATTATTTTGCTAAGCAAGCAAGATGTATTTGTATTGATGAAATATTGTACAATTAAATTTGTACAACTGCTATTGAATATTTCATTTTATGGGTCATGATGGTCTATCTACTCGCATTTGAAACGTAAAACCTCTTAATCATAGTCCAATGTCTTAGGGGCCGATTGATTGCGCTTCTAAACTCAACTTTACCGGCATTTGCGTCAAAAAATTGTGTTTTACGAAAATTTGCATGCTTGATATCGCTTCTAAACGCAGCGTTTTGAAGTTGTAAACGCAAATATTAAAAAAAAAAAACGGTGATTTGAAAAGCGCATGTGAGCAGCTTCGCACAATTGCTTTTTAAAGTGCCAGAATGAAATGACGAAATTACCCTTCGTCATTTATCAAATTTACATGCTCATTCCGCGATAAAACTTCGACTGTTTTTGATCCTTATCACTCTCTCTCTCTCTCATCGATTTCGACAGCAACGGCGACCCACCTCGACGACGACGATCAATTTTCCGAATGTAACCCATCGACGACAACGACGTTGTCTTGGTTAAACTGACGACCTTGAAATCCGAACATAACCCATCACTCTC
>NW_028237267.1:0-34052 GCF_017979445.1 Akebia trifoliata
TCCTAAACCAATTCGAGATGGTAAATTTTCAAAGCTCACAAAAGGATCCTTGATAATATTTGAAAACACTCTTGGAAAGATCCACCTTTGGGATGTTAGATGTGGATCACGGAATTTGTTGGGAGTCGCCACCTAGTTTAAGTCTAGGAACCATTAAATGGCTCTTAATGAAATTCGGGTCAGTCTAAGATAAAGACAATAGGTAAAGGGTCAGATTACGGATATCAAAAAGTGTTAAGCACCGAATTTGTCTGATAGAGACGATCGGTCTCTAGTGTGATTTAAGACTATCCTACGATCAACGAAAGGAAATTAAAGTCAAACTAAGGGTCAAAGTCAATTGGGGGAGACTAAGGCAAAAATCAAACCTAGAGTCAACTGGGGAGACTAAGGCTTAAATGGGATGGATTTTATCTGAAATCCGAGTGCACCGAATTCAAATTTAGCAGGTTTTGTCCCATCAAGTATATCCGAATTAAAATATGGTTTGGATATGGGTTGATGTCTCTTGATCTAAACAGGATTCGGGATGGATATGGTTCTATTCCTATATCCGTTGAGATTCGAATGATATATTACTTACAACTTGTATTTTTATATTTATCAAATTATCTTTCATCAACTAACATTAGTTGGGTGTAGTGGTCATGACTTCTCTTCAAAATGGAGAGGTCTTGAGTTCAAATCATCATTTAACGACATTTTAGTAATTTTATTTGAAATAACCTTGAATGATTTGACATTATCCGATCTGACCCGAATCAACTCGACCGAATTCGGATATGAATTTGATGAAAGTGAAATGGTTCGAACATGGTTTTAGCTATTAGGATCTGAGTAAGAATCAGACCTAGATATGAATCCAGATAAAAAAAAATTGGATATAGATATGGACATATCATATCTAGACCGTATTCGACTCATTTTAAGCCCTAGGGGAGACTAAGGTCAAGGCCACCTAGGTCAAACCTTATGGTTAACTATAAGACTACGATCAAAGTCAAGAAAATTAAAAAATCTATTGAGTTAACTTGCAAATTTTTTGAAAAAAGGAATAAAAAAAAGGAAAAAAAAAATATTTTTGTTATGGTCAGGCTTGAGATGATTTCTCAAGTTTCTTACGTATCCTGAAAACCTTGGGATCAAACAAAACGTAGTTTCGGATCAGGGATGAAGAAGAGGATGAAGGAGGAACTTTGTTTGGGTGGGTTCAAACGTTAATGATGATGAAGTAATGTGTTGTGCATAGAGGGATGACCGAGTAAAGATGAAAGTTTGATGGTAAGCTCGATTTGCATGTTTAATGGAAGAAGAAGTTACGATTTGATTGCGATTTTGGCTCGTTTTAATGGTAGCAATGTGGGTCTGATGGGTTTGATAATGGCCGAGGTGAGGTCTGAAAAGTTTAGTATGGATTGGTCTGCCCACTTACCAATTGATTGGGTTAAAGAATTACACCTGGGAACACCTATGACTGGTTCTAGTTGTGACCTAAAAGGACCACACCTAGTTTTGAGTCTCTAAACTCATTACATGATTGAGGCTAGGTTAGGATAAAGTTTAGATCAATTCAGTCTGGAAACATCGATATACCTCCCAATTTCACATGGTTTGATAGTATGTGATGTTCTATTTTAATATATCCAAAGGTACTGAATTGAAGTTGTATTCGAATGCGTTACTCGTGCCTTGAGAGGCTAGGTTGGCTATGTTCTAACTATGGGGTTATCGAGGGATAGAGAATGATGCAAACCTTATATATGTGCGCATGTGAGTGTGTGCAAAGGGACAAGGTGCATTTTGGACATTTTCGTGAATCATAATCATGCAAGCAAAAATCATTACAAAAACAAAATAGAGAAAAAAAAAACAAAGAATAACTAACCTAGACTAAAGTCTTCTTGGTTCAACTGGGTTGACCTAAAGAAAAGTCATCCAAAGTGAAGGTCTCGAATATGGTAAAATTTGACCATAAACATCCCAATGGAGTAGCTACTAAAAGTGCCATCGGAAAGATCCACGCTCAGGATGGATGATATAGATCCTAGTATTTGTTGGGAGTCACCACCTAGTTTAAGTTCAGGAATCATAAAATGACTCTAAATGGAATTTAAGTCAATCTACAATAAAAATAATAGGTAAGGGTTTAAATTATGAGTATCGGAAGGTGTTAGGTATCAAACTTGCCTAATCAAGAAGATCGATCTCTATTACGATTTGAGACTATCCAACGTTCAACAGGGAAGAGATTAAAATCAAACTAAGACAAAGTCAAACCTAAAGTCAACTATGGGAGACTAAGGTTAAAGTCAAACCTAGAGTCAAGTGGGGAGACTATAGTCAAGGCTACCTAGGTCAAACCTTAAGGTTAACCAGAGGACTACGGTCAAAATCAAGAAAATTAAAAAATCAAATTAAATTTAAAAAAAAAAAACATCGAGTCAACTCGCAAAAGTTTTGAAAAAAAGAATAAAAGAAAGGAAAAATATTTATAATTTACATATGATTAGACAAAACATAGTTCGGATTAGTGATGAAGAAAAGGGCGAAGGAGGAACTCAGTTTGAGCTGGTTCAAACATTAATGGTGATAAAGTAATGTGTTTTGCATAGAAAGCTGACCAAGAGAAAGTGAAAGTCTAATGGTGAGCTCGATTTGTAGGTTTAATGGAAGAAAAAGTTACAGTTTGGT
Organism: Akebia trifoliata; assembly: GCF_017979445.1. NCBI lineage: Eukaryota > Viridiplantae > Streptophyta > Magnoliopsida > Ranunculales > Lardizabalaceae > Akebia > Akebia trifoliata. The sequence continues at coordinate 2,692 of NW_028237267.1, forward strand.
TGTAGTTTTGGCTAGTTTTAATGGCAGTAACGTGAGGTCTGATGGATTTGTCAATGGTAGATGTGACATCTAATAGGTTCGTTAATAGCAACAAAGAAGATCTTCTTCTTCTCTCTCTTTTTTTTTTCTCTGTTTTAACATGTTGTGTTGCTCCCGATTGAATTCCATCATGAGGAAGGTGTTTGGTTTGATTCTATAGAGCGGAGGAAGACGAGGTAGAGTTCTAATAGGACTCCCTCTCTTGGTTGAACCTCGTAAAAGTTGAGTCCTATAGGACTCTCTCTTTCTCGGTTTCTCTCTTCTTGGCCAAACATGCATGTAAAATGAGAGTCCTCTTATGATTGAGATACATGGGAAATGATCCCATGCATCTCAATGTACCGCTACAAACCTTATCCTTTCATTAAAATTCAATCGATTGGTTAATTAATCTGCTTTTTAATTTTAAATTTCAATTGATTGGTCGACTGATAGTTTTAAAGGGTTTAATTGGTCGATTAATTTATTGATCAGATTAGTTTGACAACAGATTTAAATGCTTTGATTAGCCGATTAGTTGATTAGTTGAGTTAGATTGATTTGGATTCATGATTGGTTAAAATTGATTCCTAATGATTGGTTTGGTGAGAAAAATTATGGATTAGGATCAATTGTTTATTGGATAATTTTTTAAATTTGTTCAATTTAAATTTGATCAAAATATTAATGATTGGCGATTGGATCAGAGGTTTTGATGATTTAATTTTAATTAATTCATGTGATCGATGGATGCTACGCTATGTGATGAAAGTCGTCATTTCATATTGAAAAATTCATTATTTTAAATGAGAAAATTCTTCATTTTATGTGAAGGAAATCGTCATTTTACGTGAAAATTTATGATCTTCCTAAGTGCGAGATCTCTAAATTTTTTTCGATTTACATGAATGTTCTTGGAGATTTCTAAGTAAAAGTTGAACATTAAAGGTATTTTGGTTATTTTTGCAAATATTTATAAATTTTTTCTTTTTTCTCTGATTTTAGTCTAGCTAGACTTAAAATTATATTTCGAGACATTCTAGAAGTGTATGACCCGTGAAGGGTATTTTTGTTATTTTGTCACTTCTTCTGAAATTTAGCGAACGATTTCGTTTAGTTGTAATATTATATTTTCTAAGTCTCATTTTCTTAGCATTGTGAGGTCTCTAGATTATCGAAACATGTGACGATCCTAAATGTACATACTTACTATGTCGACTATAAATATACAACGATCCTAAGCGTGCGTAATTTCTAAGTTAAGTATTTTGAGAAAAGATAAAGTAGGGGAAAACTAGGAAAAGAAATGATAAAAGGGTTTCTCACAAGATTTCAGTTCTGTAGACACCCAATTTTGACCGGGCCCTCGACACAAAATGCCAAAAAAGATAATAAAAAACGAATTAAGCCCTCAAAACCCATACCTCCAAAAGCCCTATATTTCTTGCAATTAATGGCCTAAGGCTTTCCACGTGGCCCATGGACCCCAATTCCTTACCACCTTCTAAATTCTTCAACTCAATCCAACATAAGTCCAAACCCATTCTTATTCAACCCCTCGCCTAAGCCCACTCAACATAAGTCCAAACCCATTCTTATTCTACTCATTACCCAAGCCCATTCAACTCAAACCCATTTATATTCAACCTACAACCTAAGCTCAATCCATACCTACCCAACACTCTATCCAAGTCTAATTCTCAACCCAACCCAACATCACAACCAATCACCACAATCATTAAAGTGGGACACATGTCACCACCCAACTCACCTCCCTCATCCCCAACCGATCACATCATCTTTTCTCTAAACATCAGCTACCCACACCCCTAACCTATACCTCCTTCTAATCTACCCACATCAACCCATCACCTTTTCTCTAAAAAAAATCTAATCTACCCACACCCCTAACCTATACCTCCCCCTAATCAACCCTCATCATTCCCCTAATCTACCATCTCTACAATCTAAACCTACACCTCCCTCAAACACTCATTCTCTCCCATCAATTAATCTAAACCCCTAATCTCCACACATCATGCCACATGTCACCATCTCCCTCACCCTCCCAACCACTCTCTTACACCCTCCATTCTCTTAAATCAAACACCACTCAATCAATCAACCACCCTCTTAAACACCAATCATCTCACCTCACCAAACACTCCACCCAAATGGTTTGGATAAGATCCAAACCATTTGGATCATAACACAACCCATTACACTCATTACATAATTATCCCTCCCCCAACTCCTAATTATATACCCCCCACCTTTAAAACATATGTCATTCTCTACTCTCCCCCACTTTATCCCATTATATCCCTAAAATAACCCCTCAACATCTATAAATACCCTCCTCCTTTTTCACTACAAAATTCTCCTCCCAAATCTCACAAAAAAATATATATTTCATTCCACTTAATTCTCTCATCATCTTTTTTCTACTCCTTCAATTACACAAAAAATAACATTTTCCTAAACTACTAAGGACCTTAGATGACATTGAAGAAGAAGAAGAAAAGAAAGATTGAAGCTTCAAGGTGGGTGCAACAAAATACCCCCCTCTCTCTCTCTGTACCCTCTCATCCTCCCTCTTCTATTATCTCCTCCTCTTTTTGTTTTATTTTAGATGGACTAAGGATGAATGGTCCTCAAGGCATAGGTTTATAAGGATCATCCCCTTTAATGGGATGATCCTATAATCAAGTCAAAAGCAAATCCCTATTTATGGTACAAACGCACGACACGTGACACTTTATTTTTCGCATTTTTTTAAATCAAAATGACCGAGTTAAGTTGAGGTTACCACTATTTAGTGGGGAGAAAGGGTACCTAACACCTTTCATTTTCTTCAACCGAGTCGCTTACCCCGAATTTCAAGATTTGATCCGTACCTTATCCATCGAGAGTCACTACGTGCCAAAAAATGTACATCGGGTGACCATTCACATCCATTTCAAATATGAATGGTGGCGACTCCAAAATCCCCCAACGTGGATGATATGTTCAAAATTGAGTAAATCACATGTCCACCGCTTGACGACTCCACTAGGGAAAGAAGGCTCTACCCTCGTGTCAACTCGGTTACAAAATATTCTTATTCCCAAGCTAACATTATTGTTATATTTGTTGTTTAGGTGGGTTTCTCTTTCTTTATTTACTCTCTTAAGTTTAAAAAAAAAAACTTAGTTTTTTTCTTTAGTTAGCCGATTATGTTACTTTTAAGCATGTATATCATCAAAAAAATAAAAAAAAAAAAAAAAAATATTTTTTTTGGCCCAAGCCAAAAACCAGAGGCAATGTGACTCAAAATGAGTTTTTAAAAAAAAATTGGTTTTTTATTTAGTTATCCGATTATGTTTCTTTTAAGCATGTATATCATCAAAAAAATAAAAATAAAAAATGAAAAAAATATTTTTTTTGACCCAAGCCAAAAATCAGAGGCAATATGCCGCAAAATGAGTAAAAAAAAAGAATCCAAGTAAATATTTAAACTGATTGTAACTTTCTCGTCCGATCTCCAATTAAATATTAGTGCATATCGATTTAAAGTAGAACAAAATTTTCTTCAAAATGTGACAAAGTTAGCAAGATTTTGACAAGTCAAAATCAGTTTTTGAGTTCGTTTACTATCGTTTACGCTAACATTTTTGTGTGACGTCTTGCAGGAATACAAAATGAAAAAGAAAAAAAAACATAAGAAAATTTTTGGCCCAAGCCAAAAATCAGAGGCAATGTACCTCAAAATGAGCACACACAAAAAATATCAAAAATATTAAAATAAAATAAAAAATTTTTGCTCAGTTTGTTCCTTACGTCAATCTTGACAACTTTCCTCTTGGACTCCATTTTTGTTTTGAGTTTTAAAACTTTAAAAGATCAAACGGATCACTTTTCGTTAAACTTAGGGCGTACCACTCGCCACTTTTTAATTGACCAAAATAAAAATTCAAAGTGATATTCGGTTGGACAAAAAAAAAAGGGAAGGCCTTTTATGATTAGTTCATTCGTTTAAAAAAAATGAAAAAATAAAAAAAAATTTGTCGATGGTTAACTATGGATGTGTTATCTTTGTTGATCAATTACGGATGCCCATTCATCTAGAAAATGCCCCAGGCATACCCTATCCTATCTGCACACACCACTAACACGTTTACTTTATTATAGTGCACGCTTGCATGTCCCTAACAGCCAATGTGGCACTAGTGCGTGGCCCGGTTTCCTCAAAAATGCGACGTCATTCATGAAAATCACAACTCCAATCACGTAACGTAAGGTAAATATAAAACTGGGGCATCAGTACCGTTTGATCGAGTGATTCTGAAAGGCATATCGATGCACCCATGTTGGAGCGACCTGAGCCTTTGTCTAATTGTAAGCAGCATGATCACATGCCCCGATTGCCAGCGTAGTACTAGTACGTGGTCGGTCCCCTCGTAGGATGCAAAAACCATTTATGAAAGCTATAACCCTAGACTTGTACCTATACAGTATATCAAAGTAATTTAAATTCACCAATTGCACTTCTTGATCAAAATCAGTGCCTAAGTGAGATCCTGCCCCTAGGTACTATGGTACTAGGGGGATAGACGACGTTTATTCTAAACGATAGGTGACTTAAGAGTGCCCTTGCTCAGCATTGTACGCCACCTCTCAATTGGGGATTAAACTAGTTGTTTTTTACTTCAGAGATTGTGAGTTGGAGTCTTAGATTATCACGTATACAGTATATCAAACCAAGTCACCACGTACCGTCTGATTGAGTACACTCGAGAGGTATATAAGTGCACTTGGGTAAGGGTGACTAGATAAATTGCATTGCACATAGTAAATCTAGAGTCTAGAAACCTTCTCATAGGTCACTACTCGAACTTATCGTGGGTGTTCCCGGGTTACTTTTCAGAAATGGACATTACAAATTGTTGAGATCAGGAAGTTACAGTTTTGTCTTCAAGATAATCAAACCATTTTTTCAAAACGATTATATCAATGGGTGCACCAACCCAATAAAGAATTCATTTTAAATAAGGCAGCGATGCATAATGACCCAGTTTATCTCGATTTAACGATCACGATGGGCCGGACCATTTAAGTCGAAATGGCATTCAAGTTCTCTAATTCAAGTCCCAACCCATTTCAAAATAAGAAAAATAGTTTTCAAATAAGGAAAAATGATTCTTACAAAGATATGTTTTGCATGGACCTTGAAAATGTACTGAACTATTCTTTTGTGTCAACTCATGATGCTAGCTGCAGGCAATAACCTAATCGACTAGTTGGTCAAAACAACCATCACGGGGATGCACACCGTAGAGAAATTCAACTTTGAAAAATTCATGTTGAGATGCGCCATGTACTTCCACGAGTTTGAGATAGATTGGAGTCTTTTACGCGCTATGGCTAATCGTTGGAACCCTTATCTTCACATCTTCCACATTGGGCATATGCACTTGTGTCCTACTCATGAAGACTATTGTGGCATCATGGGGATATCTACTTCAGGTCCTCTAGTCAGGCTTTCATTGAAGACAGGATATTTTGGTGACCTCGTTACAGGCCTAACCATTTCAAAAGAAGAAGCCAAGGCCTTAGTTTGTAACGGGAGATTGGATTTAGTACCATTATTGAGTCCATACCACTCCGACAATCATCCCATCAATATAAAACCAGAAGCCTGGCGAGCCACTAGAGACTATCGGTAATGTTTAGGGATCTTAGCCCAATACACACTGACCTCCGAAAATGAGGGTCAAACTGTTTCTGAGTCCTTCATAGACATAGCTTCCCAACTCTCCAGAAAAGCCAATCCTGTACCTCTCATTCGAGCTGAAACCTTCTCAAGTTTGGATGCCATAAAAAATGGTGAGGGAAGGGGTTTCAAAGGAAGCCCTTACTTACTTTATATGTGGTTCTGTGACCGTCTTAAAATTGTAGACATTCCTTCCACCCTCGAGTATAGGCCAGAGCACTTTTCCAAAAGAAATATATTAGTACGTCACAACTCAGTTAAGACTTGGAGCAAATGGTTGGATTCTCACCTTGTCCGTCATATTGGTTTGAGATGCCCTTGGTGGATGGCTGACTACCCTATTTTAGGTACCAAATGATCTTATTATGTCCGTTTGATTGGACTGGAGGAGACATCTTTTTACCAACCTGCCTTGATCCCAGAACAGTACGGAGTACCTATAGAGTTTTCGCTACTTCAACACAAAGAATTCTTTCTTCCCGAACCATTGACTGAAAAGTTAGTGCATCTCATTGAGAAGGCTTGGAACAAGCGCACCTTAGGATATCCAGATGGACCGACAGAGTTCAAAGAGCTAGTTGTTAGAACCAAGAGAAGCAAGTCTAATTGTCCTAGCAATCCTAATGACTATCAAAATAAATCCAAGCGTCCATGTAAAAAAATCTAAGTCAGAGTTATTGAAAGTTGTTATTCAATGAAAATCTTATCTATTGAACAATTTTCAATAGCTCAATAAAATCTCCTTTAGTTTCTTTGTAAATAATCATTGCATAAATGAATTATTTAATGGGTTGGTGTGCAATAAAATCTTAGGATTCACTAAAGCGTTATCAATGTGGTAACACTGAAATTGATAATCCACTTTGAAATGGGTCCACAACCCATATCCATCTCAGATTGAGTCCATAACCCATATCTGATTTTGAATCAAGCCCATGACCATTCTATCAAGGATGACAACCAATCAAATAACTCAACTTGTTTCAGTTAAATCTACTTTTCAAAAATGTCATACCGACTCCGTGTCAATGCCAGCTTCGGCTGATGCAATCTTTTCACTGACTCCGTGTCGATGCCGGCTCCGGCTGATGTAATTATCTTTAAAAAATGTTTGTCCGACTCCGTGTTGATGCTAGCCCCATGCTGATGAAATTCTTTTTTCAAAATATTTTACCAACTTCGTGCCGATGTAATCGTTTTTTAATTATACTGACTCCGTGTTGATACCAGCTCCAGCTGATGTAATTCTTAAAAAAAAATATTTTACCGACTCCGTGTCGATGCTGTAGACACCCCATTTTTGCATCCGCCTGATTAATCAACTCGTCAACCTGATTGTAATGATTCCCAATGATGGATGTGTATTCCATCGCTTTATTTTGTTACCAGATGTGTTTCAGAAATTCTGATGAGGTATCTCGAACTGACAAAACTGTAGAAACCGCGCTACGCTAAGAAAATACGACCCTAGAAACATAGAAATCATCATCTTGCAGATCCAAAAAGAAGTTTCACGATAAAAATCACTAAAAAATGATCAAATTACCAAAATACCCTTAACATCAAAACAACCCTAGAGCCTACGTTACGATTAGGAAAACCCTTTCGAACACATAAAATAACAAATCGAAACCAAATAAATAATTTTCCCAATTTTCATAAAATTTGATAAAATTACGAAAATACCCCTCATAAAGTTCACAACCATTTCACACAAAAAATTCCATAAATGACACAAACCAATATTTCCATTTATTTCCTTATGAAAAATCGATTCTAAAACATCCTGGAACATAAAAAACCGACTTAAAACGTGAAAAGTCCTCTCCGGGGGTAAAACGGTAATTTCACAATTTTCATAATTAAAAATTTTCGAAATTAATAAATAAAATATTAAATAATTAAAGTGAAACATTAATGAAATTAATTTAAAATTTTGAACCAAAGAAATCGATCAATCAGGTTCTCAGGCAAAATTGTTGAGGGTTCGTGAGATATTTCTTTAAGGACCCCTCCATTTGGGGGTCCAAAGAATTAAAGATATAATAGAGGGGGGTTCTCCAAAAATTTAAAGCCAACCAAGCAAGACTAAATTCAAGGTATTAAAGTCAATCAAGTGAGACTAAAGTCAAAATTAAAGTCAATTAAGCAAGACTAAAGTCAAGATATTAAAAGTCAATCAAGTGAGACTAAAGTCAAAATATTAAAAGTTAATCAAATAAGACCAAAAGTCATAATAGAATTCTAATTAAATAATAACTCAATCTAATAGAGTTCTAACTAAAACACAACTCCACCTAAAACAATTCTAATTAAAACACAACTCCACCTAAAACAATTCTAACTAAAACACAACTCTACCTAAAACAACTCTAACTAAAACACAACTCTAATTAAACACTAACTCTATCTAAATCAACTCCTAAAAAAATCTATAAATAGAGGTCCTCACACCCTATTTTCGTATCAAATCATAAACCCTAAGAGAAGTAGGTCAAAAAGCCTCCCTAACCTCCCATAAACCTCAATTTTGAAGCCCCAACTCCTTACCTAACACCCATACCTCAATTTTAGCTCAAAAAACATCTAGAAGCCCTTCAAAAATACCCCAAAACCCATAAACAAATCCGAAGAATTCAGATATAAGAAAGAGATACTTCAACTTGGAGATTAGAAATCAGATCCAGTGACAGAACGAAGCGAGGAATACTGTACAAGAAGTTGTTTTATCAGATCTGAGGGAAAAAAATCATTGCGTTCAAAAAAGGTAAGTATTTTTTATTTTTTTATTGATTAGGTCTTTTTAGCAATGTAGTTCTATTTGGAAATTAGTAGAGACCGGCTTTGGCCGGGTGGGGTTGGTGCCTAACACCTTCCAACCTCGTAACGTGATCCCCGGACCCTTTTTTCTATCGTAAATTAGTAATGTTTGCCTTTCTTAGAGTCAGTTTGGTTCCTAGACCTTAATAACTAGGTGGCGACTCCCAAACCTCAAAGGTCAAAAGTGGATCCGCGCACCCCGCAGATCGAGGGCGCTTTCAGATGCCAGTCCTGTACTGATGAAATTTCATTTTCAAAATATTTTTACCAACTCCGTGGTTGATACCAGCTCTGTGCTAATGTAATCACTTTTTATTTTATCGACTCCGTGTCGATGCCGACTTCGGCTAATGTAATTCCTTTTTAAAATATTTTACCAACTCGTGTTGATGCCAGCTCCGTACTGATGCCAGCTTCGTGTTGATATAATCATTTTTTAATTATACCGACTCTGTGTGATGCGATGCAGCTCTAGCTGATGTAATTCTTTTTTCAAAAATATTCTTCCAACTCCGCATTGATGTCGGCTCCGTGCTGATGCCAGTTCGTGCTAATGTAATTATTTTTTCTCAAACGATCCAGCTTCGCGCTGACGAACCACATTTTTTTTAAACTAAAATTTTCTTTTTAGGTGTTATCCTGAATAATTGTCAAACTTAATAAAACATCATGCATGTTCCTTTTGTAAATAAGACAGTAATGTTTGGTCTTCTGTACACACAAGGTGGCCAAACGAAAGAAGTACAAACGCCCTGAGAAGCCTCCCGTATTTCCTTCGATCTATATCAACTATGAGCAACTCGAGGATCCACAACCTGCGACAAGTGAACTTGCCGAAGCTAATGCAATGATAGCAAAGCTAGTAAAAACAATGGAAAAGACAGGAACAAATGTTGATGGTTGTTTTTTAGTAGTACAAACTTTCTACAAGCTCAAGACGCTCAGCACACCAAGCATCTGGATCAAATCCGAAACCCCCTGAACAGACACGACCATCAACAGACTTACCCCACCTCCTATTGTGCCAATGTATCAGGGCCCTCCACTTTACATCCCAAAGAATCAACCACCTCCGGTGGTATCTCAGATGATAAATGTGATTTCAGGATGCCTGGGGCTACAAACACCACTGATAACAAAATGGCCCCAGCAGATAGAGTCTCTCCAAGAGGAAATGAGACGAATGAGGGTACAAATACTTTAGGAGAGACAAGGTTCAGGGACCTTTCCTTCTATCCCAATGTTCAGCTGCCGGTTTAAGTTCAAATGCCCGGAATTTGAGAAATATAATGGAGTGGGGTGTCCGCTGTCACACTTGAAATTATACTGTGGATCTATGTGCAATATGGCGAGATGACAGGCTACTGGTACAGTTATTCCAAAGAAGCTTATGGGGCCAGCTCTCAAGTGGTTTTCAAGACTAGATCATACGCTCATCAAGAACTGGCAAGACCTGGCTGAAATGTTCTGGCACAATTACCGATTCAACACAGATGTAGGTCTAGACCAGAATGATAAGGCTAGAATGACGAGGAAGCAGAGGCAAACAGTGAAGGAATACGCCCAAAAGTGGCGAGAGTCAGCTTCCCAGGTACGGCCCGCTATGACCGAACAAGAGATTATACCACGTTTACTCTACATTGGGACATTTGTTCTACACTCATCTAGTAGGGCATACCATGGGGCACTTTCTCAAATCTTGTTCAAGTGGCAGACTGGGTCGAGGACGGGATCCGAACTGGTTTAATATTGACTTCACAGCCCTAAATGCAGCAGCAGAGAACTTCGTCACAGAAGAAGTTAGTACATTTTGTCAAAAAGAAAGAGGAAACTCAAGTCAATAATGTACAACCCAGCCAACCTCTTTTCATTCAGGCACCAGTTCAGAGGTCACAGTACCACAAGTCCCTTGGGCTTCGGTACCTCGAACTGCTTAGGCTCTAGCACCGCAGAATCCCTTTCAGACAGTTCCTCCGCAAGCACAACCACCAGCCACCACAATATGGGAAAAATCAACAAGTCTGGCCCAACAGATAAACAAGGTATTCACCAGATTGCCTATGACGCTGACAGAATTACTTATGATCTGCTTTAGGAGAGAGTACCTCACAAACGACCACCAAATCCAGAGGTTGCGAAAGGACTAGGGTATAACCCCAGCTTATTTTTGTGAATTTCATATGGTGCACCGGGGCACTCTATTGATCAATGCGGGCAAATCAAGCACCAGGTGCAAATTTGATAGATAAAAAATACTTATACTAGATAGACCAACGAATCCCACTCAACAGCAGAATATCAACCAAACCCCCTACCTACCCACAATGGAAGGGGAAGTGGGCACAGAGTAAATGTCATTCTTGGGGAACCCGATTTTAACCCATCAGCTTGATAGCTCCCATCGGATCGAAAATCAGGAACCATCTAAACAGAAAAAACAGAAACACACAACCAACCGTTCACACCATCGACCGGTCACAACAAACCCCACCTCGAAACTTACAACTGCCCCTCAGAATGGCTGACCTCACCATCCATCCCACTCATCAAACTCCCAATACTGCTATTCGATCGCCTCTCATTATACCATATGCACCGCAAGGTTCTCAATATATGCCTCGACCACCCCTTCATATATCTTCACTTCACGACCACCACTAGTCATTCCTTACACTTCACCAGTCCTTCAAGTAGCTCCTCCAATCACCACAACAGCCAAAACACAACCACCACCCCTCATCTCTCAATGTAAAACCTGATCCATCCCCAATAATCATATGCTCACCAAAAACCCTTTCATATAACTCTAACCAAGCAGTTCCCTGGAACTACGACACGACTATCACTACATCAGCAGGGTCGAGACGATGAAGAAGGCAATGGTAGCTGACATTGGCCACATGACCAAAACAGGAAGGTGCCAAAAAGTGCTAGTAAAAGGGATAAACATCAGGGAAGAAACAAAAGAAATAGTGGATGAGGAAAAAAGAAAGGAAAAGGGCAAGGTCAAGATAAACGAAGAGGGCAAAGAAGAAAAAATAGGGAAGGTGACAGATAAGGAAGCAGCAGACTTCATTAAGCTCATTCACAAGAGTGAGCACAATGTCTTAGATCAACTGAACAAACAGCCAGCTCAGATCAGCATCCTGGGTCTACTAACAAGTCAGAAGAACATCAAGAAGTACTGTTGAGAATTCTGGGAAAAATCGCATGTACCTACAACTACTTTGCCAGCACAGTTAGAACAAACAATGGGTCAAATCATGGCTCCTAACCCCATCATCTTCATAGAAAGTGAGTTTGTGCTAGAGGTACGAGGGCACGTCGAGTCACTACATATCATGGTCATGTGCAAGGGCATGATGGTTGTTAGGTTGTTAATCGATAATGGTTCATCCCTCAATGTCTGTCCTCTCGAAATCTTTTGAAAACTTAATGCGGATTGGTCGCATGTTAAACCCAATAATAAGGTTGTCCGAGGTTTCAATAGCTCGAGAATGGACTCTTTGGGAGAGATAGATTTACCAATCACTATAGGACCCGCACCTTCGAGGTAACATTCGAGGTCATGGAGATACCTACAACCTTCAACTTGCTACTGGGCAGGCCGTGGATCCATATAGCAGGGGCTGTACCGTCTTCGTTGCACCAAAGAGTCAAATTCGTCATGGGGCAGATAATGATATCAATACTAGTAGAAAATCTCATCCCGACGGGGAGAACCCTCCGGACGTCCCCTTTATTGACATTGAGATGGCGAAGGAAAAAAACACTTTACCATTCCTACCAATTCGTTGCTGTCAATCATGTTGAAAAGGGGAAGGAGAAGGTAAAGTCAGAGCTGTCAAGGGCAAATCTGATGGTGGAAGAGTTCTGAAGAAAGCAGGTTATCGACCCAGACAAGGGTTGGAACCTGGAGGAAAAGGGAAAGCTACACCAATCATTACAAACAAGCACACGCCTTACTTCAGTCGCGCTTCAGACCTACAAAGAAAGACATTGCTGACATGAACGAAAGAAAAGAGAACTCCAGTTAGCAAGAACGACAAAACCGAGAGCCAAACGTTTGGAATTTGGGCAAGGTTCCTCAAATCAGCATCAGCTTCCCGAAGTCACAAGTCAGACCCGACAATTTATCGAAACCACTGCCAACAAAGTCAGCCAGAAAGTAGAAAATAGTAAGTTTTCAAACCCCAGCGCATTCAAGAAAACTCAGTTGTTGAGTCCCAACCATCCCTCATGGAGGGCATTGATTCTTCTTCAATGAGGATTCCAATGAGAATCTAACAGAAATGACCAAGGAAACCTACAAAAGTTAAATCACATTGAACAAGAGAAAGATTCATCCCTTCCCACTGGCATTGACTGGGGCATCAGTAGTCATCCTATCGAGCTTGGGAGGAGCTATGCCCAATTCTAAAACAATCCACCAGAGATCATGGTCATCACCGAACCACCAACAAATCACTTTCTTACCTCATCTACCCCATCAAGGAAGGAGAGATTTTGAACAATTGAGAAGAATTCCCTCTAAACCTTGAATCTCTGAGCCTCCAAAAAAAATGTCGTTAGGCAAAATCAATTTGCCCAATGATCATAACGAGCCCTCGTCGTCGGGTAAAGACTATTTTGAGGGCTCTCTATTTTTACTAATGAATTTTCACGATTGTTCTTTTTATTTCAGGTGTCCGAAAAATAGCACCCAAAAGTCAAAAAAATCAAATAGTTTTCAAAAATCAAAAAAACCAAAAATTCTTTCTAAAAATAAAAATAAAAAAGCTTTCAAAATCTCAAAAAAATAGATATCTTCCAAAAACCAAAAAGACTTTTCAATAATTTAAGGGATTTATCTCAATCGAATGGACCTTTGGACAGAACAGAATATGAAAGGGATGAGTATGACTTCGATCTCGAACTTGATTTCGATTTCATGGGAATCGAGGAAGAATCTGAGGACGAAGTGGAATATCCTCCTAAAGAAATCAAAGACCTCTGGAACGACATGAAAAATGTGTTAAACCAAACATTAAGGATACAGACTCAGTTAATCTCGACACTAAAGATGACCCACGTATTGTAAAAATCGGAGCCTTGTTAACCTCTCAGCAGAAAAAAGAAATGATTAACTACTGCATAACTATCAAGACATCTTCGCCTGGTCTTACAGAGATATGCCAGGCTTAGACACAGATCTCATTGTTCATAAACTGTCGATTGCTCATGGGAGCAAGCTAATCAAGCAAAAGTTTTGAAGACTCAAGCCAGAATGGACACTCAAGGTCAAAACGCGAAAAAGGTAATAATCAAAGTGAATAAACAAATTTCAAGCAGGATTTCTCACAGTCTCCCCGTACCCGAATGGCTAGCCAATGTCGTTCCGGTACCAAAGAAGGATGGAAAGTATGAATGTGTGTCGATTATCAGGATCTGAACAAAAAACTAGTCCTAAAGATGAATTTTCACTACCCCACATCGACACTCTAGTCGATAGCACAGCAGGGCATGGTATATTCTTATTCATGGATGCTTTCTCAGGCTACAATCAGATAAAAATGATCGAAGAAGACCAGGAGAAGACATCATTCATCACACTCTGGGGTACTTTTCATTACAAATTCATGTCATTCGGGCTCAAGAACGTCGGGCAACTTATCAACGCGCAGCGCAATGACAACCTTATTCCACGATATAATCCACAAGGAAATGGAGGTCTATGTGGATGATATGATTGCAAAATCTAACTTGGAGGAAGATCATTTGATAAACTTGAGAAAGTTATTCAATCGACTAAGGAAATATAGTCTAAGGCTCAACCCGGCAAAATGCATATTCGGGACAACATCAAGAAATTGTTAGGCTTTATCGTCAGTATAAGATGTATTGAGATAGATCCAACAAAGACCAAGTACATTCTTGAAATGAAAGCACCAGTGTTAGAAAGAGACGTCAGAGCATTTTGGGCAGAATATAGTATATTAGCAGATTCATTGCGCAACTCACGTCTATTACAAACCAATCTTCAAACTATTGAGAAAAGATGTACCAAAAGCATGGACTACGGACTGTCAGGAAGCCTCGACAAGATAAAGAAATATATGCTCAATCCGCCAGTCTTGATCCTCCTACTCTAGGACGACCTTTACTAATGTATATCTCAGTGCAAGAAACATCTATGGGCTGTGTACTGGGGCAACACAACGAGTCAGGTCGAAAAGAGCAAGCAATTTTCTTATCCAGCAAGAAGTTCATCGATTTATGAGGCAAAGTACTCAACGCCTGAGAAAACTTGTTGTGCACTAGTCTGGGCATCTCAACGATTGCGCCACTACCTCTCTCAGCTACTCAACTATATTTATCGCTCGAAATGGACCCTCTCATGTATCTCTTCGAGAAGCCAGCGTTGACAAGTCGTACTGTAAAATGGCAATTACTATTATCTGAGTTTGACATCACCTATGTCACTCAAAAGGTCATCAATGGACAAGCCATTGCCGACCACTTAGCCGAGCATCCCTTACCTGACTATGAGCCACTAAAAATGAATTTCCCAGATGAGGCCATCCTGTTGACAAAATTTGAAGATAGTGACGAAAAGCAAGGTTGGAAGATGTATTTCGATGGAGCTGCAAATCAAAAAGGAAATGGAAAGGGGCATTTTGATCAAACCGGATGATCTCATATTTCGATTGTTATCCGATTGAAATTCAATGTTCCAATAACGAGGCAGAGTATGAAGCATGTATCGCAGGGTTAAAAGCAGCAATCGACTTGGAAGTAGACGAAATCGATGTATTCGGGGATTCAAGTCTAGTGGTCTATCAGACAACCGGATAATTGAAGACTTGAGAACAAAGATTAGTCCCTTACCATGAGTACTTGAAAGAACTGAGCTCAAACTTCACCCGGATCTCATTCACTTACATGTCACGAGCCAGAATCAGTTTGCAGATGCATTGGCCATGCTTGCTTCCATGATCAGTATTTCAAAAGACCTAGTCATCGATCCTATCGAAATTGGCGTCCAAGATGAATCAGCCTATTATTTACCAGTGGATATAGCATAGCCCGAGGAGAAATCGTGGTATTCAGACATCACGGCATACTTAGAAGATTGAACCATCCCGTCAAATATAACGGTAAATAAACGAAGGACCATTCAAAGATTGGCAGGTCAATTTTTCCTAAATAACGGGACTCTATTCAAAAAATCACATCACGAGGTTTCTTCTCCGTTGCGTTACAAAAGTAGAGGCTAAAACGATTGATTTAGACTGTACATGGTAGAGTTTGCAGACCTCACATGAATGGTCACATGCTTGGTAAGAAGATCATGAGAATGGAATATTACTGGACTACAATGGAAAGCGATTGCTATCAGCAACGTTCGTAAATGCATCTCTCTGCCAGATCTATGCCAAGAAAATCACAGCTCCACCTTCAGAATTGCCAGCATGACTACTCATTGGCCCTTCTCACTTTGGGGCATGGATGTTATTGGGGGCAGATTTCTCCAAAAGCTTCAAATGGACATCGCTTCATCTTGGTCGCTATCGATTACTTCACAAAATAGGTAGAAGCTGCATCATATGCCAATGTTACCAAAAGCAATGTATTGAAGTTCGTCAAGAACAACATCATCTATCGATATGGGCTCCCCAGCGGATTATAATGGACAATGCCAAGAACTTCAAGAACAAATATATGATCAAGATGTGCGAAGACTTCCAGATCACTCATCACAACTCTGTACCTTACAGACCCAAAATGAACGGAGCAGTTGAGGCTACCAACAAGAACATCAAAAGAATCATCGAGAGATGGTAGTCACATACAAGGATTGGCACGACACTGTTGCCTTTCGCCTTTATGCCTATCGGACTTCATCCCAAACCTCAATTGAGTAACTCCATACTCATTGATATATGGAATGGGAAGCAGTCTTACTCGTCGAGGTTGAGATTCCTCCCTCCGGATCTTAAAAGAAGTAGAGCTAGACGAAACAGAATGGGTTCAGGCTCGGTTCGATCAGTTGAATTTGATAGAGGAGAAATGACTTACAGCTATCTGTCATGGGCAAATTTACCAACGACGAATAACTCGTGCCTACAACAAAAAAGTCAAGCCTAGAGATTTCTCACCAGGAGACCTTGTTTTGAAGAAAATTTAGCCAATCCAAAAAGACACCCAGGGGAAAATTTCAACCTAAAACACCGGGACCATTTATCGTGAAAAAGGTAATGACCGGAGGAGCTCTGATTCTCACAGAAATAGATAGACAAGTTTTTCCCGCAACTGATCAATGCTGACACTGTTAAGAAATATTACGCCTAAAATCTGACCCTAAGATGACAAAAGGGCCATCTTTGTTATCTCAAACTAATTATCTACACACACCTAGTCAACCCTTTTGAGCTATCACGTTCATTTCTTAACCTAAGACTGGGCAAGTCAAAAATAAAAAAATAAAGAGGAGAAAATCAGTAAAATAAACAAAACATCCAACTACTACTGGCCCGCATGAGGATAAATGTGAACGACTAAAAATACAACAACAAAAAATCGGACACTTGATTTGAGCTTTACCCAAATCTCCAGCCTAAACAAGTTCGAGAGACGTTCGGAGGAGACATAGATCACATTTTCGAAGTAAAAATACCAAATCCCCAGGTCTAACTCACTCTAAACAAACCTAAACCTTAATTTTTTTGTAACCTTCCACTACCATAAGCCTAAGCCAACGTTTCGTCCTATTTAAAGTCCTTTTTTATCATGGAATGTTCTATTGCAACATAATGACAATGGTAGCACCAATGATCTTGCGACTTGGTCCGGACCTCAAAGTCTTGTTAGTCGTTGGAAGACTCGAGAAGGGAATCCAGGTCGGAAATTCAAAAAAAAGAGTACTCGAAATGTAGAGTAGCCGATCTCGTGGCTCAACTTGAGTTACCTAACCACGAATAGTCGTCAACAAACTCGAGAGGAGAATCTAGATCTATTACTCAAGAAAGAGTACCACCACAAGAGTAGAGTCGCTGATCTCGCAGCTCAACTTGAGTCACCACCACAAAGACGCAGAGCAAGAACTGCAATGTAAAAATCCAAAAAAATACAAACATACTATGAAAGGGCATAGTAAAAAATCCGAAAGAGTGCTATGAGTAAAAAAAATCAGACTATGGCAAGATTAAAGCCACCAGTACGATGAAAACCCAAAAATGCGTCGATACGCAAAAATGTGAAAATCGGATCTGATGAAAACTGTAACTGGCGCCAGGGGCAATAAGGGAAAACACAACAAAAAAAAAACACAAAAAAAAAAAATTAACTCCTGGCCTGCATTAGTATAAAACTGTGAACGGCAAAAAAATTTCGAAATCCCAAAGTTCCACGCTCAATCGATTTTCACCCAGTACTGGGACATTAGGGATGACTCTAAAAAGAGCCAAAAGAGCTACTGACGTTTATATCCTCAGTAGTTGGCAAAAACACATAAATCATCGAAGTAACAAAGGTTTTTAAAAAATGTCCATATTCTGCATCTTCAATATTTATTCGACAAAGGCAAATCACAAAAATCCAAACGTTTTCAAAACTACTATTTTAACCGATGATGAAAAATCTAGGACTTATTCAAACTTCATGTTTCAAAGCAATAGATACACCTGAGGCCCAGTAAGTAAAAAACCCATTTTCTTTCATTTAAAAAGGTTCATATTATATGTCGTTAAAAAAAAAAGACATAAAATACCTGGTGCCAATCATACGTCTCGACGATATATAAAGAAAGAATCAAAGGCACAAATTCGGCAGCTTGCTCCATCACCACCACTTCAGCATCCGAAGCATCATGACTCACCAGGTAAGACGCGAAGGCATTGAAACAGGGACCCTAAGCAAACCTCTTTCGTAGATTACCAATCTTAGCCTTCAAAATGGAAGATTCCTTACTCCTCAAAAGACCAACCGATCTCCTGATCTTGGCAACTCTGTATCTCTACTGTGAGTAAATACTCAAAATTCCAAACAGAGGAACATGTTGATATTACAAGAGAGTAACACGATGCAACAGGCTTGTTCGTAGTTTTTATGCTCCTGTTGATATTGTTGTAATGAATATGGGTGACTCAGACTATGTAGCCCTCCTACCTTCAGATCTTAGTTGATTCAACTCCAACAACAAAACTCTTTCTTGGATCTATAATAACTATTAACAACCTTATTACTTGCACCGTTGAAACGATCAAAGGCGCCATTATAAGGGACAGGGCATGAATAAGGAATATTAACTTGTGGTAAAAATAAAGTAAGACAAAGAATAGTGGATTTTAGGTTGAAAAAAAAAAAACAAAACAAAAAAAAAAAAAAATAAAAACAAAAATAAAAATAATAAATAAATAAATAAATAAAATAAAATAACAAAATAAAACATAAAAACAAACCGACAAAATAACATTTTCGCAAAAGTGAAATTCAAATTTGTTCAAGACTCGTTAGAAAACTCTCGTTTCAAAGTTTTTCTCTAAACTATCACAAATCTGAGACCTCACACGAGCTCCGTGTCACGAGGTCGAGAAAATCAATAGGCTCATCCTGTCAGACCCCGTGCTTGGGCAGTCACTTCTTGTCATCAAATTCGTCAAACTAAATCAGTGTTTTCAAACTTGTCCGAGCAAATCCTCGGGCCCGCACAAATCAAGATTTCGTCTATTCTTTGTAGTTTTTTGCACGCAACTCCTGCAAAGAGGGGCAGCTATAGACACTCAAATTTGATCGGGCCCTCGACGTAAAATACCCAAAAAGATAATAAAAAATAAATTAAGCCCTCAAAACCCATACCTCCAAAAGTCCTATATTTCTTGCAATTAATGGCCTAAGGCTTTCCACGTGGCCCATGGACCCCAATTCCTCACCACCCTTCTAAATTCTTCAACTCAATCCAACATAAGCCCAAACCTATTCTTATTCAACCCTTCACCTAAGCCCACTCAACATAAGTCCAAATCCATTCTTATTTTACTCATTACCTAAGCCCATTCAAACTCAAATCCATTCATATTCAACTCACAACAACCAAGCCCAATCCAACACTATCCCTACCCCAACACTCTACCCAAGCCCAACTCGTTACCCAAGCCCAATTCTCAACCCAACCCAACATCACAATCAATTACCACAATCATCAAAGTGGGACACATGTCACCACCCCAACTCACCTCCCTCATCCCTAACCTCATCCCATCACCTTTTCTCTAAACATCATCTACCCACCCACCCCTAACCTATACCTCCCTCCCTCTAACCTACCCACATCAACCCATCCCCTTTTCTCTAAAAAAATCCAATCTACTCACACCCCTAATCTACTATCATCATTCCCCTAATCTACCATCTCTACAACTTAAATCTACACCCCCCTCAAACACTCATTCTCTCCCATCAATTAATCTAAACCAACCCCTAATCTCCATATCATGCCACATGTCACCATCTCCCTCACCCTCCCAACCACTCTTTACACTCTCCATTCTCTTAAATCAAGCACCACTTAATCAAGCAACCACCCTCTTAACCACCCATCATCTCACCTCACCACCAAACACTCCACCCAAATGGTTTGGGTAAGATCCAAACCATTTGGATCAAAATACAACCCATTTACACTCATTACATAATTACCCCTCCCCCAACGCCGAATTGGGCATACCCCACCTTTAAAAACATATGGCATTCCGCTACTCTCCCCCACTTTATCCCATTATATCCTTAAAATAACCCTTCAACATCTATAAATACCCTCCCCTCTTCCCAAAAAAAACCCCAACTTTCACTACAAATTTCTCTTCCCAATCTCACAAAAAAAATATATTACATTCCACTTAATTCTCTCATCATCTTTTTTCCTCCTTCAATTACAAAAAAATAAACATTTTCCTAAACTACTAAGGACCTTAGAAGACATTGAAGAAGAAGAAGAAAAGAAAGATTGAAGCTTCAAGGTGGGTACAACAAAATACCCCCCCTCTTTCTTCTTTACTCTCTTCTCTTCCCTCTTCTATTATTCCCTCCTCTCTTGTTTTATTTTAGATGGACTAAGGAGGAATGATCCTCAAGGCATAGGTTTATAAGGATCATCCCCTTTAATGGGATGATCCTATAATCAAGTTAAAAGCAAATCCCTATTTAGGTTACAAACGCACGACACGTGGCATTTTATTTTTTGTATTTTTTTAAAATCAAAATGATCGAGTTGAGTTGAGGTTACCACTATTTAGTGGGGAGAAAAGGGTGCCTAACACCTTCCCTTTTCTCCAACCGAGTCGCTTACCCCGAATCTCAAGATTTGATCCGTACCTTATCTATCGAGAGTCACTACGTGCCAAAAAATGTCATTTTTTCGAAAAATGTACATCGAGTGACCATTCATCACACCCATTAACAAAATGAATAGTGGTGACTCCTAACCTTAGTAGATGTGGTCATCGTAATGACGAAATCACGTATCTACAGGTTCTCTTCGCATATATTATGCGTTCATCATTAGGAATCCACAATAACTAGGTGACATATTATTGAATCAGGCAATCGCAAAATGAGGTGTCTACAATATTCTCCTAAAATAATTACCACCCAAGGAATCCAACTACCTGCCTAATTTACCCATGTAGGAATAATCACTTCCCACTTCCCACATAAATATGACTAAGGAAATGATCCCCATACATCAATAACACCTAAAATACACTACTCTCATCTCCATAAATTTAAGTACACATCATTAGTCTTCCTTGACTTGCAAACTACACTCTTCGCAATTCCCAATAATATTGGAAATATAGTGTCTCCTTTTACATCCTCCAAGTTGTACTCAACTCCAACACTCTCTACAATTCTATGCCATTGATTGAAATGTAGATGAATCATTATGGTTATGAAAATTAAAGTTCCATGATCGTGCATGTCCATGTGGGATCTAAAAGCATGATGGGATGCCACATGTATGTTAAACACAAAATTTGTAGAACTCTAAAAGAACAATTTGAAAATAGGTCATTTTCATTATTTGATTTTATTTTAAATTTGAAAATTCAATAGACATCTATTTTCAAAGTCTTTGATCAATGAGAAGAAAGTTTATTTTATTTGAAAGTAAAAATAAATTATTATTTCATAAAAAGAAGAAATATATTTCCAAAAAATTTAGAGCGAAGAGTGTTTCAACCAATTAAATCCAGTCTCTTCCTTCAATTTCATTTAATGCCCAAAGATTTTTGTTTTGGGGTAGAATTGTTTTTTGGTACAAATGGTAAGGGCAAGGTTGAAAATGATGCATTTGAATAAATTAAAAAGAAAATAGAGGTTAAAAGATCATGAAGATGATAGATTTTGAGGGATCAAATATGTTTTTTTGTCTCAAGGTTAAATGAGAAAGACAGAGAGAAGGAGAAGAACAAATATGTTTTTATCATATATAAATATAAAACATATATAATTAGAGTCATGCTAGACTAACATTAAAATTGACATCGATTCACACATTGCTGAAGTGGAGGTAAACATGGAATCATAAATGCTTTTCACTCTATACATACATCCACATCAGCAATGTGTGAATCGATGTCAATTGCAATGTTACTTCAACATTTTCCTTATAATTATTATATTTACCACATCATATCTGATATTATTGAAACATATGCATTAATATCCGAATTCATATTTTAAAAAACATTCAAATATACTAATGTTCCGAATTCGATATCCAAATTTTTTTAGTGATAAATGATTTTTCAAATATGTACATGAATTCGAGCTCTCAACTCTCCATTGACACCCCTATAAACCCTAAATTTGTTTACCCAAAATTTCATCAATGTCTACTTCCTTAAAGAATCTTATCATATTAACGAAGCTTGAAGATTGAAGTAGATAAAGTCTTAAAGTTGAATATCAGAGAATCATTTTTATCTAAGATGTTAAAGATGATTGACTTTGGGAAGAAAAATATTTTTTTCCTAAATTGAAGATAAAGGCATTTAGGCCAAAGAGATCAACAATAGGGAAAGTAAGTTAAAGGACCGTGACAGAGGGATTTTTTTTCTAATTAGTCCTTAAGCTTTAGATCTTCTCTTAATAGTCCATTTAGTAAAATTTTTATTTCTAATCAATCCCTGAACCCCACTTCACACATCTCTCACGATTGAAATGTCCAAACTTCCCTAACCATTCGAACTCACCATTTTCATAAAAAAAATTGGATTTTTGGTATTTGAGTCAAGTTTTGGAGACTACATTCGAATTGAAAGAATTTGAGAATGAAGAAAAAATCATTTTGAAGTATTTTAAAGATGTATGTAAAAAACTAGGATTTCTTTTTTCAATTTTTTTTCTTCATCTTTAGATAAAAATTGATCAAAGATGATTCTTTTGGTTTGATATCATCTACGCGAGTTGTTATATCAAATTTTAGTAGATATTTCCATGTATTTTAATCAGAAAAACTTGAAAAACAAAAATAGGCAGGTATTAATAGCGTCAAACTCACTACTTTTTATTGTCGAGTTCGATATTTTTTTTAAAAAGAAGTATCGAACTCAATAATAAAAATTGGCGAGTTCAATAATAAAAGTAGGCAAGTTCGACAATAAATAAAATTGGTCATGAGCTCGACAATAAATAAATATTAATAAGGACAACAAATAAAATCGGTGATCTCAACAATAAAAATGTTGAACTTGACAATAAATAAAATGTGGTGAGCTTGACCATAAAAAGTGGTGAGTTTGATACTATATAAATATTTTTGAATCTTACTTTCATTCTCCATTTTTTATTATAAATAATTTAAAAAAAAATACATCTAAATGTTCAAAAATTAGAAGTACATACTTTCCATTCGTCAGTCACGATAAAAACTTGTTGGAAATGTTTGAAATTACCATTGGAAAACTTAAGTATGTGAAGAAGATAAAAAAGGATAATTTGGGTATTTTAAAAATATTATAACCTAAAATGAGGTTGAGGGAACATTAAGAAATAAAAAGTTCACTAAATGAATTATCAAGCAACTGCTCAAAACTTAGGGATTAATTAGAAAAAAAAATCTCTACACCAGGGGTCATTTAATTAATTTTTCCTAAACAATACCAAGGAACAAATCATCCAATTGAAAACGTAATAGTGACAGTGATGCCTCCAATATTCACCAAAAACGTGGACGGTATTAATATGCGTAGATGACTATATGACATAGCTGGTCATTAGCCCATCTCTCTCTCTCTCTTTCTCATTTGCTCTCTTTCTTGTAAAGAAATCTTTCTTTCCCCGATTCATTTCTTCCCAAATTCAAGATTTCTTTCGTAGATCTTAATCTTTTAGGCTATAGGTTCGACTCTGGATTTGCGATCTTCGTTCTCTCAAAGCAAGATTATTGATCCAAGATTCGGATTTCTCGATAAGTTTTACGAGACAGGATTCACGTAAATTGCAGAAAACAATCTCAATAATGGCGACTGCAGCTTTAAACAAGATTGAAAGAGCTCACCAAATGTATCGTGACGGACGACATGAGGAAGCGTTAGGGTTTTATACTGAAGCTCTTGCTATTGCAAAGACAAAGGCGCAGAAGATCGCTTTGCACAGCAATCGTGCTGCTTGTTATTTGAAATTGAACGATTTTAAGAAGGTGCGATTTTTTTATTTTATTTTATTTTTTGAAATTTTCTTGTTCGTCTCGATAATTTTGTTTCATCGTTTGAAAATCTGTTGATGCATATTAAATTCGAAGATTAAATCCTTAATAGAATAAAATAAATTTCAAAATTTATTGGATTTCGAATTTTCGATAGTTGTGATGATCTCTGTTCCAGATCAGGGGGTTGCGTATCCGAATTATTTACCAATATATGTACTGTTGGATTATCTTTTGGATCAAATTAGTTTTCAGTCCGTCACATCAAATTCTAATTTTTTGGCACAAGCGTTTATGCTGCCAAGAAAACTTCATCTGTCTGGATTCACAATGGTTTACTGTGTTTTAGTCATACACTGCAAAATTAGAGGGTCATTTAACTACGGTTTTAGCAATCAAAACCCTTTTTGGAGTATTCTTGTGTTAGTTTGTCGTCTCTCAGATTGTTGCAAATGAGAATGAAAGTTATTCACTATATCTTTAGTCCCACCTTTCTGCTGTTGTTTTGAAGCAACTTAATGTTATATCCGGGATCTAGCGGTTCTTTGAATGTTAATAACCTAAACCAATACTCCCAAAGGTCTTGACCTGTTGAAACACATCAAATTTAAACCCTTAACAACTTAGGCACGTAACAAACTACCACGCTTTGCAACTGAAGTCCACGGTGGCTTTCACTCCGAGCAGGGCACTTCTCAGGGCTTTTTTCCCGTGGCCCTCTCAGGTAGCCTTTTCCATGACTCGAACTCGAGATGTGAGGTTAGCTCTGATACCAAATGTTAAGAATGCAAACCAATACTCCAAAAGGCCTAGACCTATTGGAACACATCAAATTTAAGCTCTTAACCACTTAGGCATGTAACATTGAATCAATTTAATTCATCCTATGAGGTCCTCTCCATATTGTCATCTCTTCGATCAAAGACAACGTTCATCATTTTCGTTTTTCTTCTATCTTTTTGTGATCTTGAACAATACCAAGATTACATTGAGATTAGGGAACTTCTAGGACCCTAGGTGCAATCTTCCATCACACTTGAGTAGTAAATACATGTTAGTTTTTTATATCCGTGGGTGACTCCTACAACCATTGCAAGATCTAAGGATCAACCATAGTGAAACCATTTCTTTAAAATCCAAATTGCATGAAAAACAGAGATAAACACGGTCAAACAACGTGATATTTGTTGAGTGTTGTGTTATCCGCCTCCATTCCCGGGTGTCATGTGCTCACATATTGTGCCCCAGTTCAATATGTGACTCTCTTATATACATAGTTGTGTCTTCTCTTAGCACCAATTGATTGTAGGTAGAGTGGTTGGCAACATGGTATCAAAGTGCTAGGCTCGTATGGGTCATGAGTTCGAATCCTTCCACCCTTATAGGCGAGGGGGGAGTGTTTAGTGTATAGTTTCCCCCACTCTCAAGAGTGTCATACCCCAGTTAAGCCCCGTGACCCTCTTATATTTGTATTTCTCCCCTTTTCCAATAGATCGTTCTTTTGGAGTAGTTGGTTAACATGGTATTAAAGCGGCACGGTTTGTATAGGTCAAAGATTCTAGTCTTCCCGAAGGAATTTTTCACATTGGTGATTGAGGGGGAGTGTTAAGTATTGTGTTATTCGCCTCCGCTCCCGGGTGTCACATTCTCACATATCGTACCCCAATTCTACCCCGTGACCTACTTATATTCGTAGTTGTGCCTTACCCATTAGGTCAGTCTTTTGGGGTAAATGGTTTGTCAACATGGTATTAGAGTGACACGATCCGTATAAGTCACAAGTTCGAGTCTTCTCGAAGGAATTTTTCACCCTTGTGGGTGAGAGGGAGTGTTGAGTGTTGAGTTATCCACCTCTGCTCCCAGGTGTCACGTGTTCACATATCGTGCCCCGTTCGACCAATGACTTTCTTACATACATAGTTGTGTCTTCTTAACACCAATTGGATTTAGGTAGAGTGGTTTGCTATAACATTGAATACTCAATTCCATACACAAGGATACTTTTGGCGATCTCTCACAACCTTCCTAGCAGTAACATTGATTAAGATGCAAGAAACAAGCACAAACCTATTCTTTACCTTGATTTGATAATTTTTGAACAACCCTCGTTTAGCAAAAATAGGAAAAAGATGAAGTTCTCTATTCAATATATTGAAATTAGTCATAAAGGCCACCTTCATCCCTCCTCTCACCGAATTCTTAACAGTTCACAAATCATAAGACCCTTCTCCAAATCTTATTGTCAAACATTTTCTTGGGAAATTTTTTAAATATTTCATACCTTGAATCATCATAGTTATTCTAGTGCTTCTTATCCATGCTTATCATACCCATTTCCTAGAAGTTGAACACAGAAATTTGAGATCCCTAAAGCTTAAAATTAAATAACTATTTGAAATTGCAAAAGATGCGTATCCACTCTATAGACACCAGTGATATCAATTTCTTATTTTTCTTTAATAAAAAAAATTTCTATAGAGAATTAATTTTGAACTAAGTTCATGGTTTAAAGTTTCGGTTTTGAGTGCTTCTTTATTAGTTGAAAAACCAAGCGTGTATGTTATAATTTGATACATTGGTAAGACAAAGCAAGGAATCCTGAGGGAAATCCTACATATATCATTCCAATCACTTCCTATGCTAAGATGTCTTAGCAGAGATAACTTGAGGTGGAAGGATACTGAGTCCAAGCATTGAAGTTCTTAGGTTAGTTTAGACTTGTACTTATAACCCTTTCCTTCTCATTTAATCTATTCATGTTTGTTGTGATATAATTAATTATGAGTAATGAGTTATAAGTGTTGCATTTCACCTTTTTGAGAATATCTGAGCTTTTCATATGCATTTCGGTAATATAGTTCACCAAACTTCTCTAAATTTGCTCTTGAATAAAAAAAATTAGGTCGATTTTGTCAAATTAACTTTGAATTTTAACTAGACAAAGTTATGAAGACGTCAAAGTTGATTCCTTTTGTCAATCATGGTTTAAAGTCTCCATTTCGAGGTATCTCTTAGTTAGTTGGAAAATTGAGAGGGTTTGTTATAAACTAAGACAATGGAAAGACGAAGTGAGAAATCTTGCTGCAAACCCTAATATATGTGTTCAATCACTTCCTAAATAATTAAGATGACTCAACTGAAACATTTCAAGATTAAATGCTACTTTGAACCTTGAGTTTAGGCATTGAAAATCTTAGGCTAGGTTAGACCCTTGGTCATAATCAAATGCTTCTTTTTGAATCTATTTCTCTTAATTTTCTTTTTCGTTAGATGTAAATACTACTATTCCAATTGTCTAGCCCACTTATATTGATCTCTCCTCTATAGAACCTTTGAAAGTGCCCAAAAATTTTGCTGGCAACTATTTTCAGATTGGTTTTTTATACTTCACCTAATTCAAATAATACGATCTATCCTTTAGCATGCATTCATTTCCATTCAATAAATAGAGGAAATAACACTGGAGAAGTTGGCTAGATTTGGATTAGTTAAGTATAAAAGTTTTCACATTATTGTTTCCCTCCATTAACTTCAATGATATCAGTCTTTTTGCCTATCATAAATTTTTGGTTTGGAGCAAGCGATCCTCAAGGAGAGCTTGCAATGTTTTATGTCCTTGGTGTTAAGGAAAATACAATAGATTTGGAGTTGAGAATTATGCAGAACACTCATTAATTCTAGAAGTGATTCTTCAATTTGTACAAACAATAAATCTCAACATGTAACAAAGAAGTTGGTGGTTAGGATGTGGATATTTGGCCTAGGAGAGTAGTTTCATAATGTTTTTTTTTTTTTTCCTTTTCTTTTCTTTTGGATCAAATTATTTAGAAGATACTATTTCATGATTGTCCCGATGAATTGTTGTCACTTACTTTTGGAGATCAATACATGAGCCTACAATTTTTAGACGAAGAGTGTATGGAAACAATTCAAGTAGTATCAAAGCCAAACTTGGATGCGCAAGAGGAAGAAAAGGATAGGCGTTGTATGGGAATGGGTAGGAGGGTTTTGAATGAGATGTTGGCCTTGGGATGATTGGGATTTGCGACGAAGGAATAGGAAGAAATTGTTGCTTAGCGGTTGTGGAGCATTGAAAGTATAAGAGTTGAATTAAGGTTATTCATTGACAACAATGGAGTTTCATTTATGGGTTCTTTCATCCTTAGAGAGGAAAGCGGGATGGAGGGAAGAAAGAATAGTAGTAAATTTGGTTCAAGAAACAAGTATTATAAATCATTGAGGAGTTTTGCAAAATTTTCGGGGAATAAATACCAAGGGTGGAGATAAAGGTGAGTTAGAGGAGATAAAGACATTGAGTATTAGGATTTGTAGGTAGTAGAGACTATCTCGAGGTGTTTGACACTCCTTCGAGGTGTGGAGCAAATTGAGACTTGAAAAAGAAGTGGAGGGGTGAAAGATGCTAAAGCAAAAAACCCTTCGAAATCGGTAGGAGATTGATGTATGGGGCATAGAAACCCTTATTATGAAGTTGAAAAATATCATCATGACATGCAAGAGAGCTTGGTAGTAGAGAAAGGAGATATTTTATGAAATCCATGATTCAATTGATTGACCTGACATTGTTGGGTCATCAAGATATAAAATTGGATTGTATTAGCAAGAATATCATGAAAGAATTGTGGAGTGTTAGAGTAGTTGGTTGATGTGCTCAATGTTTCTAGACGTTGAGGCATCATGTAAGGCGCTCAGTTGTCTAGCACCTCAAGGTATTAAGTGTAAGCCTCATATGCACGACATTTTTGAATAAAAATATATTACTTATATAAGTAATAAAAGATTAGAACATTATGATAGCTCCACATATTTCCAAACTTCAAGTTTCAAGTCCACATTCTCAAATTCCAAGTTTTAATCCTCTACATTAATAATAATATTTATATTATTATTTTACATTTCAATAAAAAATAAAAATTTATAGTTGAATAATTTAAAGTTTCTTCAATAAATAAATATTTTAGATTTACTGGAAAAAAAATACTACAAATTGTTTTTTCAATAACTTCATCTATATGATACTAAATGCCATAAAATTATTTATGATCACATTAATTCAATGATTTTCTTTACATAGATTATCAATTTGCATTTTGCATTTATATCTAAGTATTGCAACTATGTTTCATGCTCTCGCATCAACAAAGATATATAAGTAAAGATGGAAGAAAATAATGAAGAAGAAATATAATTTAAAAAGGGAAAATAGAAAAATTAACATCTTTAGACTTACACCTTAGCCAAAAGGCATTCGCCTCACATTAGGGCGTAGGCATTTTGTGTGCCTCTTGGTTTAGGGTATTTTTATGTTCATCATCCTTACGCCTCATCGTGTTTTTAATGAGTCTCGTATTGAGGTGTGCCTCAAGGTGTAAGCCTCACACACCTCTAAAACAATGGATGTGTTTTTCTTTCCTTGGAACAATATGGAGCTTTATGTTAATGTGGGATGGAAGGGAGATTTTGGTTGAAGTCTCCTTAGTTGTAAACTTTTCTTTATCTGTTTGTGAATAAGCAAATTTGAGAATTTCAATGGTATTAGAAGAATAATAGAAGAGAATTTTTCAAGTCTTAATCTTAGAGCTTGGCAGGAATCTATAATAATAAAAGAGTCAAAAGACAAATATACCCTTACATATAAGAAATATAAAAATAAAAGCTATTACTAAACAATTGGAACTAAAATAACTAGATTATTTGCAATACCCTCCCTCAAGCTAGGGAAAATATATCAACTAAACCCAGCTTGACAATGTGAGAATTAGTGATAGAAGGACCAACAGACTTCATAAGCATGTTGATAAGCTGAT
This sequence comes from Akebia trifoliata, assembly GCF_017979445.1. Lineage (NCBI taxonomy): Eukaryota > Viridiplantae > Streptophyta > Magnoliopsida > Ranunculales > Lardizabalaceae > Akebia > Akebia trifoliata. The sequence continues at coordinate 32,795 of NW_028237267.1, forward strand.
CTGAAGAAGGTACGAAAATTATTAGAAGATCACTAGATCAAACTTTCTTCCTGAGAAAGTGAACATCAACCTCAATATGCTTAGTTCTTGCGTGAAGAACTGAGTCAGAAGCGAGCATGATAGCAGACTTGTCGTCACAGAACAAATTAGAAGAACCGGAAATAGGAAATCCCAACTCTGTCTATAAAGATCGAAGCCAAATTAGCTCACATGTACCAAGGGCCATAACACGATATTCAGCCTCAGTAGAAGAACGAGAAACCACATTTTATTTCTTGCTTTTCCACGAGATAAGGTTATTACCATAAAATACAGAAACCAGAAGAAGAGTAGAAAAGCCTAAAATTAAGACACGACTTCAAGTAGCGAAGAATACAATAAATGACATCAAAATGAGAAGTATGCGGAGTATGCATGAACTAATTGACCATACCAACCACAAAGGACAAGTCCGGTCTACTGTTAGTTAAATAAATAAGACGACTTACAAGTCTCTAATAAAAAGAAGGATCCGATAAAAAATCACCAGAGTCAACATAAAAATGATGATTCTAATCCATAGGGGAGGAAACAGAATGACAACCAAGTATCCTAGTGTCTTAAAGAAGATTCAATGTGTATTTACGTTGAGATAGCAAAATACCATGGTGAGAGCGGGCCACTTCTATCCTGAAGAAGTACTTAAGTGGGCCCAAGTCCTTGACCTTAAAAACACAACCCACTAGCATTCTAACTCTATTAATCCACTGTGCATCATCACCAGTTACAATAATGTCATCCACATAAACTAAGACAATGGTACAACGATTATCCACTCCTCTACGAACAAAGCAGGTATGATCTGAGTGGCATCTAGAAAACTCCATATTGTGGGGCAGTCCAATTGCAGTAGCACAGCAAATCGCAGCAATGCTGTTAGTCCAAATCACAACCTAGATGAACCAGAAAACAAAAAACAGCAAATAGAAAAGGGGGGCAGCCACACCAGCCAGCCCTAAGCCCTATTACAAGGAAGTTGCACTCGCAAAACAGCAGCACAAAACAGAAAAGGGGGGCAGCCACACAAGCCAGCCCAATGCCCTATCACAAGGAAGTTGAAGTTGCAAAACTGCAGCACAAAACATCCACAGCACCATTGCAAGACACACACCCCTGTTGCACATCACACAACAATGTCACACTGCCCTAATCAAGAGGCTAACAGCCCTATTGCAGCCACACAGCACTATCGCAAGACCCACAACACTGTTTCACACAG